>NW_027066306.1:0-17978 GCF_032884065.1 Artemia franciscana
AGCTGTTGAGGGGGGGCTTGGGGGGTCATCGCGCCCCCAAGCCCCCCGCGCGCGCAAGTCGTTACACGCCATATTAGTTACCTGCCATTGTAGTTGTGTCCCTGTGTCCCACCTGTGAATTGAGATATATAAATATATATATTTTTTGAACTACATAAAACTTGCGAATATACAACATTCTTCGCTGTCCAATTTAACTACGTAAAACTTAAGAATATACAACATTCTTCCATGTCCTATTGTTTGTGCATATAAATAGATTGTTAGATTTACCTAACTCTTGAACATGCAACATAAAATTGTCCATGGGAAAAGCAATCCGTATTCAGATCTATACCTGATTATTCTAATGATTGCCCTTTAGCTTTGTTGATGCTGATTGCTAATCAAACATTCCCCGTGTCCCCGTCGTCATTTATATATCCCCCTGTGCTCCCTGGCACCCCCCTTGTAGTTGTGTCTCTGTGTCCTGGTCGTCATTTATATTCCCAGTATTCCGGTCGTCATTTGTGTCCCGGTGTCCCAGTCTGTACTTTCTCTTTGAGTGTCGAGGTCGTCATTTATATTCCCTGTGTCCCAGCATTCCGGTCGTCATTTGTTTCCCGGTGTCCCGGTCTGTAATTTCTCTTCAAACAATCCCTGTGTCCCGGTCGTCATTTACATATCTTCCCTGTACCCCCATCGTCCCCTTTGTAGTTGTGTCACTGTGTCCCGGTCGTCATTTATATTCCCTGTGTCCCGGTGTCCCAGTCTGTAATTTCTCTTTGAGGTTCCCGGTCGTCATTTATATTCCCTGTATCCCCGTGTCCCGGTCGTCATTTGTGTCCCGGTCTGTAATTTCATCAGTTGACAAACATGACGTCAGTCGACAAACAATTTCATGACGCATAAAGCTCAATCCTTAGAATGACGTCAGTCGACACACCTGAAGTCACTCGACAGACACACAGACAACTTATTTTTATATATATAGATATATAGCTGTTGGGGGGGGGGCTTGGGGGGGCATCGCGCCCCCAAGCCCCCCGCGCGCGTAAGTCGTTACACGCCATATTAGTTACCTGCCATTGTAGTTGTGTCCCTGTGTCCCACCTGTGAATTGAGATAGATATAAATATATATATTTTTTGAACTACATAAAACTTGCGAATATACAACATTCTTCGCTGTCCAATTTAACTACGTAAAACTTAAGAATATACAACATTCTTCCATGTCCTATTGTTTGTGCATATAAATAGATTGTTAGGTTTACCTAACTCTTGAACATGCAACATAAAATTGTCCATGGGAAAAGCAATCCGTAATCAGATCTATACCTGATTATTCTAATGATTGCCCTTTAGCTTTGTTGATGGTGATTGCTAATCAAACATTCCCTCTTTCTCCGTCGTCATTAATATATCCCCCTGTGCCCCCTGGCACCCCCCTTGTAGTTGTGTCCCTGTGTCCTGGTCGTCATTTATATTCCCAGTATTCCGGTCGTCATTTGTGTCCCGGTGTCCCAGTCTGTACTTTCTCTTTGAGTGTCGAGGTCGTCATTTATATTCCCTGTGTCCCAGCATCCCGGTCGTCATTTGTTTCCCGGTGTCCGGTCTGTAATTTCTCTTCTAACAATCCCTGTGTCCCGGTCGTCATTTATATATCTTCCCTGTACCCCCGTCGTCCCCTTTGTAGTTGTGTCACTGTGTCCCGGTCGTCATTTATATTCCCTGTGTCCCGGTGTCCCAGTCTGTAATTTCTCTTTGAGGTTCCCGGTCGTCATTTATATTCCCTGTATCCCCGTGTTCCGGTCGTCATTTGTGTCCCGGTCTGTAATTTCATCAGTTGACAAACATGACGTCAGTTGACAAACAATTTCATGACGCATACAGCTCAATCCTTACAATGATGTCAGTCGACACACCTGAAGTCACTCGACAGACAAACAGACAACTTAATTTTATATATATATAGATATATAGCTGTTGGGGGGGGGGGGGCTTGGGGGGGCATCGCGCCCCCAAGCCCCCCGCGCGCGTAAGTCGTTACACGCCATATTAGTTACCTGCCATTGTAGTTGTGTCCCTGTGTCCCACCTGTGAATTGAGATAGATATAAATATATATATTTTTTGAACTACATAAAACTTGCGAATATACAACATTCTTCGCTGTCGAATTTAACTACGTAAAACTTAAGAATATACAACATTCTTCCATGTCCTATTGTTTGTGCATATAAGTAGATTGTTAGATTTACCTAACTCTTGAACATGCAACATAAAATTGTCCATGGGAAAAGCAATCCGTATTCAGATCTATACCTGATTATTCTAATGATTGCCCTTTAGCTTTATTGATGCTGATTGCTAATCAAACATTCCCTGTGTCCCCGTCGTCATTTATATATCACCCTGTGCCCCCTGGCAACCCCCTTGTAGTTGTGTCCCTGTGTCCTGGTCGTCATTTATATTCCCAGTATTCCGGTCGTCATTTGTGTCCCGGTGTCCCAGTCTGTACTTTCTCTTTGAGTGTCGAGGTCGTCATTTATATTCCCTGTGTCCCAGCATCCCGGTCGTCATTTGTTTCCCGGTGTCCCGGTCTGTAATTTCTCTTCGAACAATCCCTGTGTCCCAGTCGTCATTTATATATCTTCCCTGTACCCCCGTCGTCCCCTTTGTAGTTGTGTCACTGTGTCCCGGTCGTCATTTATATTCCCTGTGTCCCGGTGTCCCAGTCCGTAATTTCTCTTTGAGGTTCCCGGTCGTCATTTATATTCCCTGTATCCCCGTGTCCCGGTCGTCATTTGTGTCCCGGTCTGTAATTTCATCAGTTGACAAACATGACGTCAGTCGACAAACAATTTCATGACGCATACAGCTCAATCCTTACAATGACGTCAGTCGACACACCTGAAGTCACTCAACAGACACACAGACAACTTATTTTTATATATATAGATATATAGCTGTTGAGGGGGGGCTTGGGGGGTCATCGCGCCCCCAAGCCCCCCGCGCGCGTAAGTCGTTACACGCCATATTAGTTACCTGCCATTGTAGTTGTGTCCCTGTGTCCCACCTGTGAATTGAGATAGATATAAATATATATATTTTTTGAACTACATAAAACTTGCGAATATACAACATTCTTCGCTGTCCAATTTAACTACGTAAAACTTAAGAATATACAACATTCTTCCATGTCCTATTGTTTGTGCATATAAATAGATTGTTAGGTTTACCTAACTCTTGAACATGCAACATAAAATTGTCCATGGGAAAAGCAATCCGTAATCAGATCTATACCTGATTATTCTAATGATTGCCCTTTAGCTTTGTTGATGCTGATTGCTAATCAAACATTCCCTGTGTCCCCGTCGTCATTTATATATCCCCCTGTGCCCCCTGGCACCCCCCTTGTAGTTGTGTCCCTGTGTCCTGGTCGTCATTTATATTCCCAGTATTCCGGTCGTCATTTGTGTCCCGGTGTCCCAGTCTGTACTTTCTCTTTGAGTGTCGAGGTCGTCATTTATATTCCCTGTGTCCCAGCATCCCGGTCGTCATTTGTTTCCCGGTGTCCCGGTCTGTAATTTCTCTTCTAACAATCCCTGTGTCCCGGTCGTCATTTATATATCTTCCCTGTACCCCCGTCGTCCCCTTTGTAGTTGTGTCACTGTGTCCCGGTCGTCATTTATATTCCCTGTGTCCCGGTGTCCCAGTCTGTAATTTCTCTTTGAGGTTCCCGGTCGTCATTTATATTCCCTGTATCCCCGTGTTCCGGTCGTCATTTGTGTCCCGGTCTGTAATTTCATCAGTTGACAAACATGACGTCAGTTGACAAACAATTTCATGACGCATACAGCTCAATCCTTACAATGATGTCAGTCGACACACCTGAAGTCACTCGACAGACAAACAGACAACTTAATTTTATATATATATAGATATATAGCTGTTGGGGCGGGGGGGGGGGGGGCTTGGGGTTGCTTCGCGCCCCCAAGCCCCCCGCGCGCGTAAGTCGTTACACGCCATATTAGTTACCTGCCATTGTAGTTGTGTCCCTGTGTCCCACCTGTGAATTGAGATAGATATAAATATATATATTTTTTGAACTACATAAAACTTGCGAATATACAACATTCTTCGCTGTCCAATTTAACTACGTAAAACTTAAGAATATACAACATTCTTCCATGTCCTATTGTTTGTGCATATAAGTAGATTGTTAGGTTTACCTAACTCTTGAACATGCAACATAAAATTGTCCATGGGAAAAGCAATCCGTATTCAGATCTATACCTGATTATTCTAATGATTGCCCTTTAGCTTTATTGATGCTGATTGCTAATCAAACATTCCCTGTGTCCCCGTCGTCATTTATATATCACCCTGTGCCCCCTGGCAACCCCCTTGTAGTTGTGTCCCTGTGTCCTGGTCGTCATTTATATTCCCAGTATTCCGGTCGTCATTTGTGTCCCGGTGTCCCAGTCTGTACTTTCTCTTTGAGTGTCGAGGTCGTCATTTATATTCCCTGTGTCCCAGCATCCCGGTCGTCATTTGTTTCCCGGTGTCCCGGTCTGTAATTTCTCTTCGAACAATCCCTGTGTCCCGGTCGTCATTTATATATCTTCCCTGTACCGCCGTCGTCCCCTTTGTAGTTGTGTCACTGTGTCCCGGTCGTCATTTATATTCCCTGTGTCCCGGTGTCCCAGTCCGTAATTTCTCTTTGAGGTTCCCGGTCGTCATTTATATTCCCTGTATCCCCGTGTCCCGGTCGTCATTTGTGTCCCGGTCTGTAATTTCATCAGTTGACAAACATGACGTCAGTCGACAAACAATTTCATGACGCATACAGCTCAATCCTTACAATGACGTCAGTCGACACACCTGAAGTCACTCAACAGACACACAGACAACTTATTTTTATATATATAGATATATAGCTGTTGAGGGGGGGCTTGGGGGGTCATCGCGCCCCCAAGCCCCCCGCGCGCGTAAGTCGTTACACGCCATATTAGTTACCTGCCATTGTAGTTGTGTCCCTGTGTCCCACCTGTGAATTGAGATAGATATAAATATATATATTTTTTGAACTACATAAAACTTGCGAATATACAACATTCTTCGCTGTCCAATTTAACTACGTAAAACTTAAGAATATACAACATTCTTCCATGTCCTATTGTTTGTGCATATAAATAGATTGTTAGGTTTACCTAACTCTTGAACATGCAACATAAAATTGTCCATGGGAAAAGCAATCCGTATTCAGATCTATACCTGATTATTCTAATGATTGCCCTTTAGCTTTGTTGATGCCGATTGCTAATCAAACATTCCCTGTGTCCCCGTCGTCATTTATATATCCCCCTGTGCCCCCTGGCACCCCCCTTGTAGTTGTGTCTCTGTGTCCTGGTCGTCATTTATATTCCCAGTATTCCGGTCGTCATTTGTGTCCCGGTGTCCCAGTCTGTACTTTCTCTTTGAGTGTCGAGGTCGTCATTTATATTCCCTGTGTCCCAGCATCCCGGTCGTCATTTGTTTCCCGGTGTCCCGGTCTGTAATTTCTCTTCGAATAATCCCTGTGTCCCGGTCGTCATTTACATATCTTCCCTGTACCCCCATCGTCCCCTTTGTAGTTGTGTCACTGTGTCCCGGTCGTCATTTATATTCCCTGTGTCCCGGTGTCCCAGTCTGTAATTTCTCTTTGAGGTTCCCGGTCGTCATTTATATTCCCTGTATCCCCGTGTCCCGGTCGTCATTTGTGTCCCGGTCTGTAATTTCATCAGTTGACAAACATGACGTCAGTCGACAAACAATTTCATGACGCATACAGCTCAATCCTTAGAATGACGTCAGTCGACACACCTGAAGTCACTAACAGACACACAGACAACTTATTTTTATATATATAGATATATAGCTGTTGGGGGGGGCTTGGGGGGGGCATCGCGCCCCCAAGACCCCGCGCGCGTAAGTCGTTACACGCCATATTAGTTACCTGCCATTGTAGTTGTGTCCCTGTGTCCCACCTGTGAATTGAGATAGATATAAATATATATATTTTTTTAACTACATAAAACTTGCGAATATACAACATTCTTCGCTGTCCAATTTAACTACGTAAAACTTAAGAATATACAACATTCTTCCATGTCCTATTGTTTGTGCATATAAATAGATTGTTAGGTTTACCTAACTCTTGAACATGCAACATAAAATTGTCCATGGGAAAAGCAATCCGTATTCAGATCTATACCTGATTATTCTAATGATTGCCCTTTAGCTTTGTTGATGCTGATTGCTATTCAAACATTCCCTGTGTCCCCGTCGTCATTTATATATCCCCCTGTGCCCCCTGGCACCCCCCTTGTAGTTGTGTCCCTGTGTCCTGGTCGTCATTTATATTCCCAGTATTCCGGTCGTCATTTGTGTCCCGGTGTCCCAGTCTGTACTTTCTCTTTGAGTGTCGAGGTCGTCATTTATATTCCCTGTGTCCCAGCATCCCGGTCGTCATTTGTTTCCAGGTGTCCCGGTCTGTAATTTCTCTTCTAACAATCCCTGTGTCCCGGTCGTCATTTATATATCTTCCCTGTACCCCCGTCGTCCACTTTTTAGTTGTGTCACTGTGTCCCGGTCGTCATTTATATTCCCTGTGTCCCGGTGTCCCAGTCTGTAATTTCTCTTTGAGGTTCCCGGTCGTCATTTATATTCCCTGTATCCCCGTGTTCCGGTCGTCATTTGTGTCCCGGTCTGTAATTTCATCAGTCTACAAACATGACGTCAGTTGACAAACAATTTCATGACGCATACAGCTCAATCCTTACAATGATGTCAGTCGACACACCTGAAGTCACTCGACAGACACACAGACAACTTGTTTATATATATATATAGATATATAGCTGTTGGGGGGGGGGGGGGGGGCTTGGGGGGCATCGCGCCCCCAAGCCCCCCGCGCGCGTAAGTCGTTACACGCCATATTAGTTACCTGCCATTGTAGTTGTGTCCCTGTGTCCCACCTGTGAATTGAGATAGATATAAATATATTTATTTTTTGAACTAAATAAAACTTGCGAATATACAACATTCTTCGCTGTCCAATTTAACTACGTAAAACTTAAGAATATACAAAATTCTTCCATGTCCTATTGTTTGTGCATATAAATAGATTGTTAGGTTTACCTAACTCTTGAACATGCAACATAAAATTGTCCATGGGAAAAGCAATCCGTATTCAGATCTATACCTGATTATTCTAATGATTGCCCTTTAGCTTTGTTGATGCTGATTGCTAATCAAACATTCCCTGTGTCCCCGTCGTCATTTATATATCCCCCTGTGCCCCCTGGCATCCCCTTGTAGTTGCGTCCCTGTGTCCTGGTCGTCATTTATATTCCCAGTATTCCGGTCGTCATTTGTGTCCCGGTGTCCCAGTCTGTACTTTCTCTTTGAGTGTCGAGGTCGTCATTTATATTCCCTGTGTCCCAGCATCCCGGTCGTCATTTGTTTCCCGGTGTCCCGGTCTGTAATTTCTCTTCGAACAATCCCTGTGTCCCGGTCGTCATTTATATATCTTCCCTGTACCGCCGTCGTCCCCTTTGTAGTTGTGTCACTGTGTCCCGGTCGTCATTTATATTCCCTGTGTCCCGGTGTCCCAGTCCGTAATTTCTCTTTGAGGTTCCCGGTCGTCATTTATATTCCCTGTATCCCCGTGTCCCGGTCGTCATTTGTGTCCCGGTCTGTAATTTCATCAGTTGACAAACATGACGTCAGTCGACAAACAATTTCATGACGCATACAGCTCAATCCTTACAATGACGTCAGTCGACACACCTGAAGTCACTCAACAGACACACAGACAACTTATTTTTATATATATAGATATATAGCTGTTGAGGGGGGGCTTGGGGGGTCATCGCGCCCCCAAGCCCCCCGCGCGCGTAAGTCGTTACACGCCATATTAGTTACCTGCCATTGTAGTTGTGTCCCTGTGTCCCACCTGTGAATTGAGATAGATATAAATATATATATTTTTTGAACTACATAAAACTTGCGAATATACAACATTCTTCGCTGTCCAATTTAACTACGTAAAACTTAAGAATATACAACATTCTTCCATGTCCTATTGTTTGTGCATATAAATAGATTGTTAGGTTTACCTAACTCTTGAACATGCAACATAAAATTGTCCATGGGAAAAGCAATCCGTATTCAGATCTATACCTGATTATTCTAATGATTGCCCTTTAGCTTTGTTGATGCCGATTGCTAATCAAACATTCCCTGTGTCCCCGTCGTCATTTATATATCCCCCTGTGCCCCCTGGCACCCCCCTTGTAGTTGTGTCTCTGTGTCCTGGTCGTCATTTATATTCCCAGTATTCCGGTCGTCATTTGTGTCCCGGTGTCCCAGTCTGTACTTTCTCTTTGAGTGTCGAGGTCGTCATTTATATTCCCTGTGTCCCAGCATCCCGGTCGTCATTTGTTTCCCGGTGTCCCGGTCTGTAATTTCTCTTCGAATAATCCCTGTGTCCCGGTCGTCATTTACATATCTTCCCTGTACCCCCATCGTCCCCTTTGTAGTTGTGTCACTGTGTCCCGGTCGTCATTTATATTCCCTGTGTCCCGGTGTCCCAGTCTGTAATTTCTCTTTGAGGTTCCCGGTCGTCATTTATATTCCCTGTATCCCCGTGTCCCGGTCGTCATTTGTGTCCCGGTCTGTAATTTCATCAGTTGACAAACATGACGTCAGTCGACAAACAATTTCATGACGCATACAGCTCAATCCTTAGAATGACGTCAGTCGACACACCTGAAGTCACTAACAGACACACAGACAACTTATTTTTATATATATAGATATATAGCTGTTGGGGGGGGCTTGGGGGGGGCATCGCGCCCCCAAGACCCCGCGCGCGTAAGTCGTTACACGCCATATTAGTTACCTGCCATTGTAGTTGTGTCCCTGTGTCCCACCTGTGAATTGAGATAGATATAAATATATATATTTTTTTAACTACATAAAACTTGCGAATATACAACATTCTTCGCTGTCCAATTTAACTACGTAAAACTTAAGAATATACAACATTCTTCCATGTCCTATTGTTTGTGCATATAAATAGATTGTTAGGTTTACCTAACTCTTGAACATGCAACATAAAATTGTCCATGGGAAAAGCAATCCGTATTCAGATCTATACCTGATTATTCTAATGATTGCCCTTTAGCTTTGTTGATGCTGATTGCTATTCAAACATTCCCTGTGTCCCCGTCGTCATTTATATATCCCCCTGTGCCCCCTGGCACCCCCCTTGTAGTTGTGTCCCTGTGTCCTGGTCGTCATTTATATTCCCAGTATTCCGGTCGTCATTTGTGTCCCGGTGTCCCAGTCTGTACTTTCTCTTTGAGTGTCGAGGTCGTCATTTATATTCCCTGTGTCCCAGCATCCCGGTCGTCATTTGTTTCCAGGTGTCCCGGTCTGTAATTTCTCTTCTAACAATCCCTGTGTCCCGGTCGTCATTTATATATCTTCCCTGTACCCCCGTCGTCCACTTTTTAGTTGTGTCACTGTGTCCCGGTCGTCATTTATATTCCCTGTGTCCCGGTGTCCCAGTCTGTAATTTCTCTTTGAGGTTCCCGGTCGTCATTTATATTCCCTGTATCCCCGTGTTCCGGTCGTCATTTGTGTCCCGGTCTGTAATTTCATCAGTCTACAAACATGACGTCAGTTGACAAACAATTTCATGACGCATACAGCTCAATCCTTACAATGATGTCAGTCGACACACCTGAAGTCACTCGACAGACACACAGACAACTTGTTTATATATATATATAGATATATAGCTGTTGGGGGGGGGGGGGGGCTTGGGGGGGCATCGCGCCCCCAAGCCCCCCGCGCGCGTAAGTCGTTACACGCCATATTAGTTACCTGCCATTGTAGTTGTGTCCCTGTGTCCCACCTGTGAATTGAGATAGATATAAATATATTTATTTTTTGAACTAAATAAAACTTGCGAATATACAACATTCTTCGCTGTCCAATTTAACTACGTAAAACTTAAGAATATACAAAATTCTTCCATGTCCTATTGTTTGTGCATATAAATAGATTGTTAGGTTTACCTAACTCTTGAACATGCAACATAAAATTGTCCATGGGAAAAGCAATCCGTATTCAGATCTATACCTGATTATTCTAATGATTGCCCTTTAGCTTTGTTGATGCTGATTGCTAATCAAACATTCCCTGTGTCCCCGTCGTCATTTATATATCCCCCTGTGCCCCCTGGCATCCCCTTGTAGTTGCGTCCCTGTGTCCAGGTCGTCATTTATATTCCCAGTATTCCGGTCGTCATTTGTGTCCCGGTGTCCCAGTCTGTACTTTCTCTTTGAGTGTCGAGGTCGTCATTTATATTCCCTGTGTCCCAGCATCCCGGTCGTCATTTGTTTCCCGGTGTCCCGGTCTGTAATTTCTCTTCGAACAATCCCTGTGTCCCGGTCGTCATTTATATATCTTCCCTGTACCCCCGTCGTCCCCTTTGTAGTTGTGTCACTGTGTCCCGGTCGTCATTTATATTCCCTGTGTCCCGGTGTCCCAGTCTGCAATTTCTCTTTGAGGTTCCCGGTCGTCATTTATATTCCCTGTATCCCCGTGTCCCTGTCGTCATTTTTGTCCCGGTCTGTAATTTCATCAGTTGACAAACATGACGTCAGTCGACAAACAATTTCATGACGCATACAGCTCAATCCTTACAATGATGTCAGTCGACACACCTGAAGTCACTCGACAGACACACAGACAACTTATTTTTATATATATAGATATATAGCTGTTGGGGGGGGGGAGGGCTTGGGGGGGCATCGCGCCCCCAAGCCCCCCGCGCGCGTAAGTCTTTACACGCCATATTAGTTACCTGCCATTGTAGTTGTGTCCCTGTGTCCCACCTGTGAATTGAGATAGATATAAATATATATATTTTTTGAACTACATAAAACTTGCGAATATACAACATTCTTCGCTGTCCAATTTAACTACGTAAAACTTAAGAATATACAACATTCTTCCATGTCCTATTGTTTGTGCATATAAAAAGATTGTTAGGTTTACCTAACTCTTGAACATGCAAGATAAAATTGTCCATGGGAAAAGCAATCCGTATTCAGATCTATACCTGATTATTCTAATGATTGCCCTTTAGCTTTGTTGATGCTGATTGCTAATCAAACATTCCCTGTGTCCCCGTCGTCATTTATATATCCCCCTGTGCCCCCTGGCACCCCCCTTGTAGTTGTGTCCCTGTGTCCTGGTCGTCATTTATATTCCCAGTATTCTGGTCGTCATTTGTGTCCCGGTGTCCCAGTCTGTACTTTCTCTTTGAGTGTCGAGGTCGTCATTTATATTCCCTGTGTCCCAGCATCCCTGTCGTCACTTGTTTCCCGGTGTCCCGGTCTGTAATTTCTCTTCGAACAATCCCTGTGTCCCGGTCGTCATTTATATATCTTTCTTGTACCCCCGTCGTCCCCTTTGTAGTTGTGTCACTGTGTCCCGGTCGTCATTTATATTCCCTGTGTCCCGGTGTCCCAGTCTGTAATTTCTCTTTGAGGTTCCCGGTCGTCATTTATATTCCCTGTATCCCCGTGTCCCGGTCGTCATTTGTGTCCCGGTCTGTAATTTCATCAGTTGACAAATATGACGTCAGTCGACAAACAATTTCATGACGCATACAGCTCAATCCTTACAATGACCACAGTCGACACACCTGAAGTCACTCGACAGACACACAGACAACTTATAGCATCCCAGTCGTCATTTGTTTCCCGGTGTCCCGGTCTGTAATTTCTCTTCGAACAATCCCTGTGTCCCGGTCGTCATTTATATATCTTCCCTGTACCCCCGTCATCCCCTTTGTAGTTGTGTCACTGTGTCCCGGTCGTCATTTATATTCCCTGTGTCCCGGTGTTCCAGTCTGTAATTTCTCTTTGAGGTTCCCGGTCGTCATTTATATTCCCTGTATCCCCGTGTCCCGGTCGTCATTTGTGTCCCGGTCTGTAATTTCATCAGTTGACAAACATCACGTCAGTCGACAAACAATTTCATGACGCATACAGCTCAATCCTTACAATGACGTCAGTCGACACACCTGAAGTCACTCGACAGACACACAGACAACTTATTTTTATATATATAGATATATAGCTGTTGGGGGGGGGGCTTGGGGGGGCATCGTGCCCCCAAGCCCCCCGTGCGCGTAAGTCGTTACACGCCATATTAGTTACCTGCCATTGTAGTTGTGTCCCTGTGTCCCACCTGTGAATTGAGATAGATATAAATATATATATTTTTTGAACTACATAAAACTTGCGAATATACAACATTCTTCGCTGTCCAATTTAACTACGTAAAACTTAAGAATATACAACATTCTTCCATGTCCTATTGTTTGTGCATATAAATAGATTGTTAGGTTTACCTAACTCTTGAACATGCAACATAAAATTGTCCATGGGAAAAGCAATCCGTATTCAGATCTATACCTGATTATTCTAATGATTGCCCTTTAGCTTTGTTGATGCTGATTAATAATCAAACATTCCCTGTGTCCCCGTCGTCATTTATATATCCCCCTGTGCCCCCTGGCATCCCCCTTGTAGTTGTGTCCCTGTGTCCTGGTCGTCATTTATATTCCCAGTATTCCGGTCGTCATTTGTGTCCCGGTGTCCCAGTCTGTACTTTCTCTTTGAGTGTCGAGGTCGTCATTTATATTCCCTGTGTCCCAGCATCCCGGTTGTCATTTGTTTCCCGGTGTCCCGGTCTGTAATTTCTCTTCGAACAATCCCTGTGTCCCGGTCGTCATTTATATATCTTCCCTGTACCCCCGTCGTCCCCTTTGTAGTTGTGTCACTGTGTCCCGGTCGTCATTTATATTCCCTGTATCCCCGTGTCCCGGTCGTCATTTGTGTCCCGGTCTGTAATTTCATCAGTTGACAAACGTGACGTCAGTCGACAAACAATTTCATGACGCATACAGCTCAATCCTTACAATGACGTCAGTCGACACACCTGAAGTCACTCGACAGACACACAGACAACTTATTTTTATATATATAGATATATAGCTGTTGGGGGGGGGAGGCTTGGGGGGCATCGCGCCCCCAAGCCCCCCGCGCGCGTAAGTCGTTACACGCCATATTAGTTACCTGCCATTGTAGTTGTGTCCCTGTGTCCCACCTGTGAATTGAGATAGATATAAATATATATATTTTTTGAACTACATAAAACTTGCGAATATACAACATTCTTCGCTGTCCAATTTAACTACGTAAAACTTAAGAATATACAACATTCTTCCATGTCCTATTGTTTGTGCATATAAATAGATTGTTAGGTTTACCTAACTCTTGAACATGCAACATAAAATTGTCCATGGGAAAAGCAATCCGTATTCAGATCTATACCTGATTATTCTAATGATTGCCCTTTAGCTTTGTTGATGCTGATTGCTAATCAAACATTCCCTGTGTCCCCGTCGTCATTTATATATCCCCCTGTGCCCCCTGGCACCCCCCTTGTAGTTGTGTCCCTGTGTCCTGGTCGTCATTTATATTCCCAGTATTCCGGTCGTCATTTGTGTCCCGGTGTCCCAGTCTGTACTTTCTCTTTGAGTGTCGAGGTCGTCATTTATATTCCCTGTGTCCCAGCATCCCGGTCGTCATTTGTTTCCCGGTGTCCCGGTCTGTAATTTCTCTTCGAACAATCCCTGTGTCCCGGTCGTCATTTATATATATTCCCTGTACCCCCGTCGTCCCCTTTGTAGTTGTTTCACTGTGTACCGGTCGTCATTTATATTCCCTGTGTCCCGGTGTCCCAGTCTGTAATTTCTCTTTGAGGTTCCCGGTCGTCATTTATATTCCCTGTATCCCCGTGTCCCGGTCGTCATTTGTGTCCCGGTCTGTAATTTCATCAGTTGACAAACATGACGTCAGTCGACAAACAATTTCAGTCTGTACTTTCTCTTTGAGTGTCGATGTCGTCATTTATATTCCCTGTGTCCCAGCATCCCGGTCGTCATTTGTTTCCCGGTGTCCCGGTCTGTAATTTCTCTTCGAACAATCCCTGTGTCCCAGTCGTCATTTATATATCTTCTCTGTACCCCCGTCGTCCCCTTTGTAGTTGTGTCACTGTGTCCCGGTCGTCATTTATATTCCCTGTGTCCCGGTGTCCCAGTCTGTAATTTCTCTTTGAGGTTCCCGGTCGTCATTTATATTCCCTGTATCCCCGTGTCCCGGTCGTCATTTGTGTCCCGGTCTGTAATTTCATCAGTTGACAAACATGAAGTCAGTCGACAAACAATTTCATGACGCATACAGCTCAATCCTTACAATGACGTCAGTCGACACACCTGAAGTCACTCGACAGACACACAGACAACTTATTTTTATATATATAGATATATAGCTGTTGGGGGGGCTTGGGGAGGCATCGCGCCCCCAAGCCCCCCGCGCGCGTAAGTCGTTACACGCCATATTAGTTACCTGCCATTGTAGTTGTGTCCCTGTGTCCCACCTGTGAATTGAGATAGATATAAATATATATATTTTTTGAACTACATAAAACTTGCGAATATACAACATTCTTCGCTGTCCAATTTAACTACGTAAAACTTAAGAATATACAACATTCTTCCATGTCCTATTGTTTGTGCATATAAATAGATTGTTAGGTTTACCTAACTCTTGAACATGCAACATAAAATTGTCCATGGGAAAAGCAATCCGTATTCAGATCTATACCTGATTTTTCTAATGATTGCCCTTTAGCTTTGTCCCACCTGTGAATTGAGATAGATATAAATATATATATTTTTTGAACTACATAAAACTTGCGAATATACAACATTCTTCGCTGTCCAATTTAACTACGTAAAACTTAAGAATATACAACATTCTTCCAAGTCCTATTGTTTGTGCATATAAATAGATTGTTAGGTTTACCTAACTCTTGAACAGGCAACATAAAATTGTCCATGGGAAAAGCAATCCGTATTCAGATCTAAACCTGATTATTCTAATGATTGCCCTTTAGCTTTGTTGATGCTGATTGCTAATCAAACATTCCCTGTGTCCCCTTCGTCATTTATATATCCCCCTGTGCCCCCTGGCACCCCCCTTGTAGTTGTGTCCCTGTGTCCTGGTCGTCATTTATATTCCCAGTATTCCGGTCGTCATTTGTGTCCCGGTGTCCCAGTCTGTACTTTCTCTTTGAGTGTCGAGGTCGTCATTTATATTCCCTGTGTCCCAGCATCCCGGTCGTCATTTGTTTCCCGGTGTCCCGGTCTGTAATTTCTCTTCGAACAATCCCTGTGTCCCGGTCGTCATTTATATATCTTCCCTGTACCCCCGTCGTCCCCTTTGTAGTTGTGTCACTGTGTCACGGTCGTCATTTACATTCCCTGTGTCCCGGTGTCCCAGTCTGTAATTTCTCTTTGAGGTTCCCGGTCGTCATTTATATTCCCTGTATCCCCGTGTCCCGGTCGTCATTTGTGTCCCGGTCTGTAATTTCATCAGTTGACAAACATGACGTCAGTCGACAAACAATTTCATGACGCATACAGCTCAATCCTTACAATGACGTCAGTCGACACACCTGAAGTCACTCGACAGACACACAGACAACTTATTTTTATATATATAGATATATAGCTGTTGGGGGGGGGGGGCTTGGAGGGGCATCGCGCCCCCAAGTCCCCCGCGCGCGTAAGTCGTTACACGCCATATTAGTTACCTGCCATTGTAGTTGTGTCCCTGTGTCCCACCTGTGAATTGAGATAGATATAAATATATATATTTTTTGAACTACATAAAACTTGCGAATATACAACATTCTTCGCTGTCCAATTTAACTACGTAAAACTTAAGAATATACAACATTCTTCCATGTCCTATTGTTTGTGCATATAAATAGATTGTTAGGTTTACCTAACTCTTGAACATGCAACATAAAATTGTCCATGGGAAAAGCAATCCGTATTCAGATCTATACCTGATTATTCTAATGATTGCCCTTTAGCTTTGTTGATACTGATTGCTAATCAAACATTCCCTGTGTCCCCGTCGTCATTTATATATCCCCCTGTGCCCCCTGGCACCCTCCTTGTAGTTGTGTCCCTGTGTCCTGGTCGTCATTTATATTCCCAGAATTCCGGTCGTCATTTGTGTCCCGGTGTCCCAGTCTGTACTTACTCTTTGAGTGTCGAGGTCGTCATTTATATTCCCTGTGTCCCAGCATCCCGGTCGTCATTTGTTTCCCGGTGTCCCGGTCTTTAATTTCTCTTCGAACAATCCCTGTGTCCCGGTCGTCATTTATATATCTTCCCTGTACCCCCGTCGTCCCCTTTGTAGTTGTGTCACTGTGTCCCGGTCGTCATTTATATTCCCTGTGTCCCGGTGTCCCAGTCTGTAATTTCTCTTTGAGGTTCCCGGTCGTCATTTATATTTCCTGTATCCCCGAGTCCCGGTCGTCATTTGTGTCCCGGTCTGTAATTTCATCAGTTGACAAACATGACGTCAGTCGACAAACAATTTCATGACGCCTACAGCTCAATCCTTACAATGACGTCAGTCGACACACCTGAAGTCACTCGACAGACACACAGACAACTTATTTTTGTATATATAGATATATAGCTGTTGGGAATGGGGGCTTGGGGGGGCCTCGCGCCCCCAAGCCCCCCGCGCGCGTAAGTCGTTACACGCCATATTAGTTACCTGCCATTGTAGTTGTGTCCCTGTGTCCCACCTGTGAATTGAGATAGATATAAATATATATATTTTTTGAACTACATAAAACTTGCGAATATACAACATTCTTCGCTGTCCAATTTAACTACGTAAAACTTAAGAATATACAACATTCTTCCATGTCCTATTGTTTGTGCATATAAATAGATTGTTAGGTTTACCTAACTCTTGAACATGCAACATAAAATTGTCCATGGAAAAGCAATCCGTATTCAGATTGTACCTGATTATTCTAATGATTGCCCTTTAGCTTTGTTGATTCTGATTGCTAATCAAACATTCCCTGTGTCCCCGTCGTCATTTATATATCCCCCTGTGCCCCCTGGCACACCCCTTGTAGTTGTGTCCCTGTGTCCTGGTCGTCATTTATATTCCCAGTATTCCGGTCGTCATTTGTGTCCCAGTGTCCCAGTCTGTACTTTCTCTTTGAGTGTCGAGGTCGTCATTTATATTCCCTGTGTCCCAGCATCCCGGTCGTCATTTGTTTCCCGGTGTCCCGGTCTGTAATTTCTCTTCGAACAATCCCTGTGTCCCGGTCGTCATTTATATATCTTCCCTGTACCCCCGTCGTCCCCTTTGTAGTTGTGTCACTGTGTCCCGGTCGTCATTTATATTCCCTGTGTCCCGGTGTCCCAGTCTGTAATTTCTCTTTGAGGTTCCCAGTCGTCATTTATATTCCCTGTATCCCCGTCGTCCCGGTCGTCATTTGTGTCCCGGTCTGTAATTTCATCAGTTGACAAACATGACGTCAGTCGACAAACAATTTCATGACGCATACAGCTCAATCCTTACAATGACGTCAGTCGACACACCTGAAGTTACTCGACAGACACACATACAACTTATTTTTATATATATAGATATTAGTTACCTGCCATTGTAGTTGTGTCCCTGTGTCCCACCTGTGAATTGAGATAGATATAAATATATATATTTTTTGTTGATGCTTATAATATTAATTATATATTGCCCTTTAGCTTTGTTGATGCTGATTGCTAATCAAACATTCCCTGTGTCCCCGTCGTCATTTATATATCCCCCTGTGCCCCAAGCACCCCCCTTGTAGTTATGTCCCTGTGTCCTGGTCGTCATTTATATTCCCAGTATTCCGGTCGTCATTTGTGTCCCGGTGTCCCAGTCTGTACTTTCTCTTTGAGTGTCGAGGTCCTCATTTATATTCCCTGTGTCCC
>NW_027066307.1:0-18961 GCF_032884065.1 Artemia franciscana
AGATTGACTATTTTATGATTGCAAATGGTAAAGAATGTGATTAAAGGCTCTTTTCCTATTTAAAAAATTTTAGTTTTCGAGGGTAATAGCTAAGTATGTTGAAATAATGAAGATATTAGACTATTTTATGATTGTACATGGTTAAGAATGTGATTAAAGGCTCTTTTCCTATGTCAAAAGTTTTAGTTTTCGAGGGTAATAGCTTTGTCTGTGGAAAAAATGAAGATATTAGACAATTTTATGATTGCACATGGTAAGGAATGTAATTAAAGGCTCTTTTCCTATTTCAAAAGTTTTAGTTTTCGAGGGTAATAGCTACGTATGTTGAAAAAATGAAGATATTAGACTATTTATGATTGCAAATGGTAAAGAATGTGATTAAGGCTCTTTTCCTATGTCTAAAGTTTTAGTTTTCGAGGGTAATAGCTACGCATGTTGAAAAAATGAAGATATTAGACTATTTTATGATTGCAAATGGTAAAGAATGTGATTAAAGGCTCTTTTCCTATTTCAAAAGTTTTAGTTTTCGAGGGTAATAGCTTTGTCTGTGGAAAAAATCAAGATATTAGACAATTTTATGATTGCAAATGGTAAAGAATGTGATTAAAGGCTCTTTTCCTATTTCAAAAGTTTTAGTTTTCGAGGGTAATAGCTATGTCTGTGGAAAAAATGAAGATATTAGACTATTTTATGATTGCACATGGTAAAGAATGTGATTAAAGGCTCTTTTCCTATTTCAAAAGTTTTAGTTTTCGAGGGTAATAGCTACGTATGTTGAAAAAATGAAGATATTAGACTATTTTATGATTGCAAATGTAAAGAATGTGGTTAAAGGCTCTTTTCCTATTTCAAAAGTTTTAGTTTTCGAGGGTAATAGCTACGTATGTTGAAAAAATGAAGATATTAGACTATTTTATAATTGCAAATGGTAAGGAATGTGATTAAAGGCTCTTTTCCTATTTCAAAACTTTTAGTTTTCGGGGGTAAGAGCTACGTATGTTGAAAAAATGAAGATATTAGACTATTTTATGATTGCAAATGGTAAAGAATGTGATTAAAGGCTCTTTTCCTATGTCAAAAGTTTTAGTTTTTGAGGGTAATAGCTACGTATGTTGAAAAAATGAAAATATTAGACTATTTTATGATTGCAAATGGTAAAGAATGTGATTAAAGGCTCTTTTCCTATTTCAAAAGTTTTAGTTTTCGGGGGTAATTGCTACGTATGTTGAAAAAATGAAGATATTAGACTATTTTATGATTGCAAATGGTAAAGAATGTGATTAAAGGCTCTTTTCCTATGTCAAAAGCATTAGTTTTCGAGGGTAATAGCCACGTATGTTGAAAAAATGAAGATATTAGACTATTTTATGATTGCAAATGGTAAAGAATGTGATTAAGGGCTCTTTTCCTGTCAAAAGTTTTAGTTTTCGAGGGTAATAGCTACGTATGTTGAAAAATGAAGATATTGGACTATTTTATGATTGCAAATGGTAAAGAATGTGATTAAAGGCTCTTTTCCTATTTCAAAAGTTTTAGTTTTCGAGAGTAATAGCTACGTATGTTGAAAAAATGAAGATATTAGACTATTTTATGATTGCAAATGGTAAAGAATGTGATTAAAGGCTCTTTTCCTATGTCAAAAGTTTTTGTTTTGAGGGTAATAGCTACGTATGTGAAAAAATGAAATATTAGACTTTTTTATGATTACAAATGGTAAAGAATGTGATTAAAGGCTCTTTTCCTATTTCAAAAGTTTTAGTTTTCGAGGGTAATAGCTACGTATGTTGAAAAAATGAAGATATTAGACTATTTTATGATTGCAAATGGTGAAGAATGTGAATAAAGGCTCTTTTCCTATTTCAAAGTTTAGTTTTCGAGGGTAATAGCTACGTATGTGAAAAAATGAAGATATTAGACTATTTTATGATTGCACATGGTAAAGAATGTGATTAAAGGCTCTTTTCCTATGTCAAAGGTTTTAGTTTTCGAGGGTAATAGCTTTGTCTGTGGAAAAAATGAAGATATTAGACTATTTTATGATTGCAAATGGTAAAAAGTGTGATTAAAGGCACTTTTCCTATTTAAAAAGTTTTAGTTTTCGAGGGTAATAGCTACGTATGTTGAAAAAATGAAGATATTAGACTATTTTATGATTGCAAATGGAAAAAAATGTGATTAAAGGCTCTTTTCCTATTTAAAAAATTTTAGTTTTCGAGGGTAATAGCTACGTATGTTGAAATAATGAAGATATTAGACTATTTTATGATTGCACATGGTTAAGAATGTGATTAAAGGCTCTTTTCCTATGTCAAAAGTTTTAGTTTTCGAGGGTAATAGCTTTGTCTGTGGAAAAATGAAGATATTAGACAATTTTATGATTGCACATGGTAAAGAATGTGATTAAAGGCTCTTTTACTATTTCAAAAGTTTTAGTTTTCGAGGGTAATAGCTACGTATGTTGAAAAAATGAAGATATTAGACTATTTTATGATTGCAAATGGTAAAGAATGTGATTAAAGGCTCTTTTCCTATTTCAAAAGTATTAGTTTTCGAGGGTAATAGCTAAGTATGTTAAAAAAATGAAGATATTAGACAATTTTATGATTGCAAATGGTAAAGAATGTGATTAAAGGCTCTTTTCCTATGTCTAAAGTTTTAGTTTTCGAGGGTAATAGCTACGTATGTTGAAAAAATGAAGATATTAGACTATTTTATGATTGCAAATGGTGAAGAATGTGAATAAAGGCTCTTTTCCTATTTCAAAAGTTTAGTTTTCGATGGTAATAGCTACGTATGTTGAAAAAATGAAGATATTAGACTATTTTATGATTGCACATGGTAAAGAATGTGATTAAAGGCTCTTTTCCTATGTCAAAAGTTTTAGTTTTCGAGGGTAATAGCTTTGTCTGTGGAAAACATGAAGATATTAGACAATTTTATGATTGCACATGGTAAAGAATGTGATTAAAGGCTCTTTTCCTATTTCAAAAGTTTTAGTTTTCGAGGGTAATAGCTACGTATGTTGAAAAAATGAAGATATTAGACTATTTTATGATTGCAAATGGTAAAGAATGTGATTAAAGGCTCTTTTCCTATTTCAAAAGTTTTAGTTTTCGAGGGTAATAGCTTTGTCTGTGGAAAAAATAAAGAAATTAGACAATTTTATGATTGCACATGGTAAAGAATGTTATTAAAGGCTCTTTTCCTTTTTCAAAAGTTTTAGTTTTCGAGGGTAATAGCTACGTATGTTGAAAAAAATGAAGTATATAGACTATTTTATGATTGCAAATGGTAAAGAATGTGATTAAAGGCTCTTTTCCTATTTAAAAAATTTTAGTTTCGAGGGTAATAGCTACGTATGTTGAAATAATGAAGATATTAGACTACTTTATGATTGTACATGGTTAAGAATGTGATTAAAGGCTCTTTTCCTATGTCAAAAGTTTTAGTTTTCGAGGGTAATAGCTTTGTCTGTGGAAAAAATGAAGATATTAGACAATTTTATGATTGCACATGGTAAGGAATGTAATTAAAGGCTCTTTCCTATTTCAAAAGTTTTAGTTTTCGAGGGTAATAGCTACGTATGTTGAAAAAATGAAGATATTAGACTATTTTATGATTGCAAATGGTAAAGAATGTGATTAAAGGCTCTTTTCCTATGTCTAAAGTTTTAGTTTTCGAGGGTAATAGCTACGCATGTTGAAAAAATGAAGATATTAGACTATTTTATGATTGCAAATGGTAAAGAATGTGATAAAGGCTCTTTTCCTATTTCAAAAGTTTTAGTTTTCGAGGGTAATAGCTTTGTCCGTGGAAAAAATCAAGATATTAGACAATTTTATGATTGTAAATGGTAAAGAATGTGATTAAAGTCTCTTTTCCTATGTCAAAAGTTTTATATTTCGAGGGTAATAGCTACGTATGTTGAAAAAATGAAGATTTTAGACTATTTTATGATTGCAAATGGTAAAACATTTGATTAAAGGCTCTTTTCCTATTTCAAAAGTTTTAGTTTTCGAGGGTAATAGCTACGTATGTTGAAAAAATGAAGATATTGGACTATTTTATGATTGCAAATGTAAAGAATGTGATTTAAAGGCTCTTTTCCTATTTCAAAAGTCTTAGTTTTCGAGGGTAATAGCTACGTATGTTGAAAAAATGAAGATATTAGACTATTTTATGATTGCAAATGGTAAAGAATGTGATTAAAGCCTCTTTTCCTATGTCAAAAGTTTTAGTTTTTGAGGGTAATAGCTATGTATGTTGAAAAAATGAAAATATTAGACTATTTTATGATTGCAAATGGTAAAGAATGTGATTAAGGCTCTTTTCCTATTTCAAAAGTTTTAGTTTTCGGGGGTAATTGGTACGTATGTTGAAAAAATGAAGATATTAGACTATTTTATAATTGCAAATGGTAAAGAATGTGATTAAAGGCTCTTTTCCTATGTCAAAAGTTTTAGTTTTCGAGGGTAATAGCCACGTATGTTGAAAAAATGAAGATATTAGACTATTTTACGATTGCAAATGGTAAAGAATGTGATTAAGGGCTCTTTTCCTGTCAAAAGTTTTAGTTTTCGAGGATAATAGCTACGTATGTTGAAAAAATGAAGATATTAGACTATTTTATGATTGCAAATGGTGAAGAATGTGAATAAAGGCTCTTTTCCTATGTCAAAAGTTTTAGTTTTCGAGGGTAATAGCTATGTATGTTGAAAAAAATGAAGATATTAGACTATTTTATGATTGCACATGGTAAAGAATGTGATTAAAGGCTCTTTTCCTATTTCAAAAGTTTTAGTTTTCGAGAGTAATAGCTACGTATGTTGAAAAAATGAAGATATTAGACTATTTTATGATTGCACATGGTAAAGAATGTGATTAAAGGCTCTTTTCCTATTTCAAAAGTTTTAGTTTTCGAGGATAATAGCTACGTATGTGAAAAAATGAAGATATTAGACTATTTTATGATTGCAAATGGTAAAGAATGTGATTAAAGGCTCTTTTCCTATGTCAAAAGTTTTAGTTTTCGAGGGTAATAGCTATGTATGTGAAAAAAAATGAAGATATTAGACTATTTTATGATTGCACATGGTAAAGAATGTGATTAAAGGCTCTTTTCCTATTTCAAACGTTTTAGTTTTCGAGGGTAATAGCTACGTATGTTGAAAAAATGAAGATATTAGACTATTTTATGATTGCACATGGTAAAAAATGTGATTAAAGGCTCTTTTCCTATTTCAAAAGTTTTAGTATTCGAGGGTAATAGCTGTGTCTGTGAAAAGAATGAAGATATTAGATTATTTTATGATTGCACATGGTAAAGAATGTGATTAAAGGCTCTTTTCCTATTTCAAAAGTTTTAGTTTTCGAGGGTAATAGCTACGTATGTTGAAAAAATGAAGATATTAGAAAATTTTATGATTACACATGGTAAAGAATGTGATTAAAGGCTCTTTTCCTATTTGAAAAGTTTTAGTTTTCGAGGGTAATAGCTACGTATGTTGTAAAAATGAAGATATTAAACTATTTTATGATTGCACATGGTAAAGAATATGATTAAAGGCTCTTTTCCTATTTCAAAAGTTTTAGTTTTCGGGGGTAATAGCTACGTATGTGGAAAAAATGAAGATATTAGACTATTTTTTGATTGCAAATGGTAAAGAATGTGATTAAAGGCTCTTTTCCTATTTCAAAAGTTTTAGTTTTCTAGGGTAATAGCTATGTCTGTGGAAAAAATGAAGATATTAGACTATTTTATGATTGCACATGGTAAAGAATGTGATTAAAGGCTCTTTTCCTATTTCAAAAGTTTTAGTTTTCGAGGGTAATAGCTACGTATGTTGAAAAAATGAAGATATTAGACTATTTATGATTGCAAAATGGTAAAGAATTGGTTAGAGGCTCTTTTCCTATTTCAAAACTTTTAGTTTTCGGGGGTAAGAGCTACGTATGTTGAAAAAAATGAAGATATGAGACTATTTTATGATTGCAAATGGTAAAGAATGTGATTAAAGGCTCTTTTCCTATGTCAAAAGTTTTAGTATTTGAGGGTAATAGCTACGTATGTTGAAAAAATGAAAATATTAGACTATTTATGATTGCAAATGGTAAAGAATGTGATTAAAGGCTCTTTTCCTATTTCAAAAGTTTTAGTTTTCGGGGGTAATTTGCTACGTATGTTGAAAAATGAAGATATTAGACTATTTTATAATTGCAAATGGTAAAGAATGTGATTAAAGGCTCTTTTCTATGTCAAAAGTTTTAGTTTTCGAGGGTAATAGCCACGTATGTTGAAAAAATGAAGATATTAGACTATTTTACGATTGCAAATGGTAAAGAATGTGATTAAGGGCTCTTTTCCTGTCAAAAGTTTTAGTTTTCGAGGATAATAGCTACGTATGTTGAAAAATGAAGATATTAGACTATTTTATGATTGCAAATGGTGAAGAATGTGAATAAAGGCTCTTTTCCTATGTCAAAAGTTTTAGTTTTCGAGGGTAATAGCTATGTATGTTGAAAAAAATGAAGATATTAGACTATTTTATGATTGCACATGGTAAAGAATGTGATTAAAGGCTCTTTTCCTATTTCAAAAGTTTTAGTTTTCGAGAGTAATAGCTACGTATGTTGAAAAAATGAAGATATTAGACTATTTTATGATTGCACATGGTAAAGAATGTGATTAAAGGCTCTTTTCTATTTCAAAAGTTTTAGTTTTCGAGGATAATAGCTACGTATGTTGAAAAAATGAAGATATTAGACTATTTTATGATTGCAAATGGTAAAGAATGTGATTAAAGGCTCTTTTCCTATGTCAAAAGTTTTTAGTTTTCGAGGGTAATAGCTATGTATGTTGAAAAAAATGAAGATATTAGACTATTTTATGATTGCACATGGTAAAGAATGTGATTAAAGGCTCTTTTCCTATTTCAAACGTTTTAGTTTTCGAGGGTAATAGCTACGTATGTTGAAAAAATGAAGATATTAGACTTTTTTATGATTGCACATGGTAAAAAATGTGATTAAAGGCTCTTTTCCTATTTCAAAAGTTTTAGTTTTCGAGGGTAATAGCTGTGTCTGTGAAAAGAATGAAGATATTAGATTATTTTATGATTGCACATGGTAAAGAATGTGATTAAAGGCTCTTTTCCTATTTCAAAAGTTTTAGTTTTCGAGGGTAATAGCTACGTATGTTGAAAAAATGAAGATATTAGAAATTTTATGATTACACATGGTAAAGAATGTGATTAAAGGCTCTTTTCCTATTTGATAAGTTTTAGTTTTCGAGGGTAATAGCTACGTATGTTGTAAAAATGAAGATATTAAACTATTTTATGATTGCACATGGTAAAGAATATGATTAAAGGCTCTTTTCCTATTTCAAAGTTTTAGTTTTCGGGGTAATAGCTACGTATGTGGAAAAAATGAAGATATTAGACTATTTTTTGATTTGCAAATGGTAAAGAATGTGATTAAAGGCTCTTTTCCTATTTCAAAAGTTTTAGTTTTCTAGGGTAATAGCTATGTCTGTGGAAAAAATGAAGATATTAGACTATTATGATTGCACATGGTAAAGAATGTGATTAAAGGCTCTTTTCCTATTTCAAAAGTTTTAGTTTTCGAGGGTAATAGCTACGTATGTTGAAAAAATGAAGATATTAGACTATTTTATGATTGCAAATGGTAAAGAATGTGGTTAGAGGCTCTTTTCCTATTTCAAAACTTTTAGTTTTCGGGGGTAAGAGCTACGTATGTTGAAAAAATGAAGATATTAGACTATTTTATGATTGCAAATGGTAAAGAATGTGATTAAAGGCTCTTTTCCTATGTCAAAAGTTTTAGTTTTTGAGGGTAATAGCTACGTATGTTGAAAAAATGAAATATTAGACTATTTTATGATTGCAAATGGTAAAGAATGTGATTAAAGGCTCTTTTTCCTATTTCAAAAGTTTTAGTTTTCGGGGGTAATTGCTACGTATGTTGAAAAAATGAAGATATTAGACTATTTTATGATTGCAAATGGTAAAGAATGTGATTAAAGGCTCTTTTCCTATGTCAAAAGCTTTAGTTTTCGAGGATAATAGCCACGTATGTTGAAAAAATGAAGATATTAGACTATTTTATGATTGCAAATGGTAAAGAATGTGATTAAGGGCTCGTTTCCTGTCAAAAGTTTTAGTTTTCGAGGGTAATAGCTACGTATGTTGAAAAATGAAGATATTGGACTATTTTATGATTGCAAATGGTAAAGAATGTGATTAAAGGCTCTTTTCCTATTTCAAAAGTTTTAGTTTTCGAGAGTATAGCTACGTATGTTGAAAAAATGAAGATATCAGACTATTTTATGATTGCAAATGGTAAAGAATGTGATTAAAGGCTCTTTTCCTATGTCAAAAGTTTTAGTTTTTGAGGGTAATAGCTACGTATGTTGAAAAAAATGAAAATTATTAGACTATTTTATGATTACAAATGGTAAAGAATGTGATTAAAGGCTCTTTTCCTATTTCAAAAGTTTTAGTTTTCGAGGGTAATAGCTACGTATGTTGAAAAAATGAAGATATTAGACTATTTTATGATTGCAAATGGTGAAGAATGTGAATAAAGGCTCTTTTGCTATTTCAAAAGTTTAGTTTTCGAGGGTAATAGCTACGTATGTTGAAAAAATGAAGATATTAGACTATTTTATGATTGCACATGGTAAAGAATGTGATTAAAGGCTCTTTTCCTATGTCAAAAGGTTTTAGTTTTCGAGGGTAATAGCTTTGTCTGTGGAAAAAATGAAGATATTAGACTATTTTATGATTGCAAATGGTAAAAAGTGTGATTAAAGGCACTTTTCCTATTTAAAAAGTTTTAGTTTTCGAGGGTAATAGCTACGTATGTTGAAAAAATGAAGATATTAGACTATTTTATGATTGCAAGTGAATAAAATGTGATTAAAGGCTCTTTTCCTATTTAAAAAATTTGAGTTTTCGAGGGTAATAGCTACGTATATTGAAATAATGAAGATATTAGACTATTTTATGATTGCACATGGTTAAGAATGTGATTAAAGGCTCTTTTCCTATGTCAAAAGTTTTTAGTTTTCGAGGGTAATAGCTTTGTCTGTGGAAAAATGAAGATATTAGACAATTTTATGATTGCACATGGTAAAGAATGTGATAAAGGCTCTTTTACTATTTCAAAAGTTTTAGTTTTCGAGGGTAATAGCTACGTATGTTGAAAAAATGAAGATATTAGACTATTTTATGATTGCAAATGGTGAAGCATGTGAATAAAGGCTCTTTTCCTATTTCAAAAGTTTAGTTTTCGAGGGTAATAGCTACGTATGTTGAAAAAATGAAGATATTAGACTATTTTATGATTGCACATGGTAAAGAATGTGATTAAAGGCTCTTTTCCTATGTCAAAGGTTTTAGTTTTCGAGGGTAATAGCTTTGTCTGTGGAAAAAATGAAGATATTAGACTATTTTATGATTGCAAATGGTAAAAAGTGTGATTAAAGGCACTTTTCCTATTTAAAAAGTTTTAGTTTTCGAGGGTAATAGCTACGTATGTTGAAAAAAATGAAGATATTAGACTATTTTATGATTGCAAATGGAAAAAAATGTGATTAAAGGCTCTTTTCCTATTTAAAAATTTTAGTTTTCGAGGGTAATAGCTACGTATGTTGAAATAATGAAGATATTAGACAATTTTATGATTGCAAATGGTAAAGAATGTGATTAAAGGCTCTTTTCCTATGTCTAAAGTTTTAGTTTCGAGGGTAATAGCTACGTATGTTGAAAAAATGAAGATATTAGACTATTTTATGATTGCAAATGGTGAAGAATGTGAATAAAGGCTCTTTTCCTATTTCAAAAGTTTAGATTTCGATGGTAATAGCTACGTATGTTGAAAAAATGAAGATATTAGACTATTTTATGATTGCACATGGTAAAGAATGTGATTAAGGATCTTTTACTATGTCAAAAGTTTTATTTTTCGAGGGTAATAGCTTTGTCTGTGGAAAAATGAAGATATTAGACAATTTTATGATTGCACATGTTAAAGAATGTGATTAAAGGCTCTTTTCCTATTTCAAAAGTTTTAGTTTTCGAGGGTAATAGCTACGCATGTTGAAAAAATGAAGATATTAGACTATTTTATGATTGCAAATGGTAAGAATGTGATTAAAGGCTCTTTTCCTATTTCAAAAGTTTTAGTTTTCGAGGGTAATAGCTTTGTCTGTGGAAAAAATAAAGAAATTAGACAATTTTATGATTGCACATG
Organism: Artemia franciscana; assembly: GCF_032884065.1. NCBI lineage: Eukaryota > Metazoa > Arthropoda > Branchiopoda > Anostraca > Artemiidae > Artemia > Artemia franciscana. The sequence continues at coordinate 10,276 of NW_027066307.1, forward strand.
GTAAAGAATGTTATTAAAGGCTCTTTTCCTTTTTCAAAAGTTTTAGTTTTCGAGGGTAATAGCTACGTATGTTGAAAAAATGAAGATATTAGACTATTTTATGATTGCAAATGGTAAAGAATGTGATTAAAGGCTCTTTTCCTATTTAAAAAATTTTACTTTTCGAGGGTAATAGCTACGTATGTTGAAATAATGAAGATATTAGACTATTTTATGATTGTACATGGTTAAGAAAGTGATTAAAGGCTCTTTTCCTATATCAAAAGTTTTAGTTTTCGAGGGTAATAGCTTTGTCTGTGGAAAAAATGAAGATATTAGAAATTTTATGATTGCACATGGTAAGGAATGTAATTAAAGGCTCTTTTCCTATTTCAAAAGTTTTAGTTTTCGAGGGTAATAGCTACGTATGTTGAAAAAATGAAGATATTAGACTATTTTATGATTGCAAATGGTAAAGAATGTGATTAAAGGCTCTTTTCCTATGTCTAAAGTTTTAGTTTTCGAGGGTAATAGCTACGCATGTTGAAAAAATGAAGATATTAGACTATTTTATGATTGCAAATGGTAAAGAATGTGATTAGAGGCTCTTTTCCTATTTCAAAAGTTTTAGTTTTCGAGGGTAATAGCTTTGTCTGTGGAAAAAATCAAGATATTAGACAATTTTATGTTGCAAATGGTAAAGAATGTGATTAAAGGCTCTTTTCTATGTCAAAAGTTTTATATTTCGAGGGTAATAGCTACGTTTGTTGAAAAAATGAAGATTTTAGACTATTTTATTATTGCAAATGGTAAAACATTTGATTAAAGGCTCTTTTCCTATTTCAAAAGTTTTAGTTTTCGAGGGTAATAGCTACGTATGTTGAAAAAATGAAGATATTGGACTATTTTATGATTGCAAATGGTAAAGAATGTGATTAAAGGCTCTTTTCCTATTTCAAAAGTCTTAGTTTCGAGGGGTAATAGCTACGTATGTTGAAAAAATGAAGATATTAGACTATTTATGATTGCAAATGGTAAAGAATGTGATTAAAGGCTCTTTTCCTATGTCAAAAGTTTTAGTTTTTGAGGGTAATAGCTACGTATGTTGAAAAAATGAAATATTAGACTATTTTATGATTGCAAATGGTAAAGAATGTGATTAAAGGCTCTTTTCCTATTTCAAAGTTTTAGTTTTCGGGGGGTAATTGCTACGTATGTTGAAAAAAATGAAGATATAGACTATTTTATGATTGCAAATGGTAAAGAATGTGATTAAAGGCTCTTTTCCTATTTCAAAAGTTTTAGTTTTCGAGAGTAATAGCTACGTATGTTGAAAAAATGAAGATATTAGACTATTTTATGATTGCAAATGGTAAAGAATGTGATTAAAGGCTCTTTTCCTATTTCAAAAGTTTTAGTTTTCGAGGATAATAGCTACGTATGTTGAAAAAATGAAGATATTAGACTATTTTATGATTGCAAATGGTGAAGAATGTGAATAAAGGCTCTTTTCCTATTTCAAAAGTTTAGTTTTCGAGGGTAATAGCTACTTATGTTGAAAAAATGAAGATATTAGACTATTTTATGATTGCACATGGTAAAGAATGTGATTAAAGGCTCTTTTCCTATGTCAAAGGTTTTAGTTTTCGAGGGTAATAGCTTTGTCTGTGGAAAAAAAGAAGATATTAGACTATTTTATGATTGCAAATGGTAAAAAAAGTGATTAAAGGCTCTTTTCCTATTTAAAAGGTTTTAGTTTCCGAGGGTAATAGCTACGTATGTTGAAAAAATGAAGATATTAGACTATTTTATGATTGCAAATGGTAAAAAAATGTGGTTAAAGGCTCTTTACCTATTTAAAAAATTTTAGTTTTCGAGGGTAATAGCTACGTATGTTGAATAATGAAGATATTAGACTATTTTATGATTGCACATTGTTAAGAATGTGATTAAAGGCTCTTTCTATGTCAAAAGTTTTAGTTTTCGAGGGTAATAGCTTTGTCTGTGGAAAAAATGAAGAAATTAGACAATTTTATGATTGCACATGGTAAAGAATGTGATTAAAGGCTCTTTTCCTATTTCAAAAGTTTTAGTTTTCGAGGGTAATAGCTACGTATGTTGAAAAAATGAAGATATTAGACTCTTTGATGATTGCAAATGGTAAAGAATGTGATTAAAGGCTCTTTTCCTATTTACAAAAGTTTTAGTTTTCGAGGGTAATAGCTTTGTCTGTGGAAAAAATGAAGAAATTAGACATTTTATGATTGCACATGGTAAAGAATGTGATTAAAGGCTCTTTTCCTATTTCAAAAGTTTTAGTTTTCGAGGGTAATAGCTACGTATGTTGAAAAAATGAAGATAATAGACTATTTTATGATTGCAAATGGTAAAGAATGTGATTAAAGGCTCTTTTCCTATTTAAAAAATTTTAGTTTTCGATGGTAATAGCTACGTATGTTGAAATAATGAAGATATTAGACTATTTTATGATTGTACATGGTTAAGAATGTGATTAAAGGCTCTTTCCTATGTCAAAAGTTTTAGTTTTCGAGGGTAATAGCTTTGTTGTGGAAAAAATGAAGATATTAGACAATTTTATGATTGCACATGGTAAAGAATGTAATTAAAGGCTCTTTTCCTATTTCAAAAGTTTTAGTTTTCGAGGGTAATAGCTACGTATGTTGAAAAAATGAAGATATTAGACTATTTTATGATTGCAAATGGTAAAGAATGTGATTAAAGGCACTTTTCCTATGTCAAAAGTTTTAGTTTTCGAGAGTAATAGCTACGTATGTTGAAAAAATGAAGATATTAGACTATTTTATGATTGCAAATGGTAAAGAATGTGATTAAAGGCTCTTTTCCTATTTCAAAAGTTTTAGTTTTGGAGGGTAATAGCTACGTATGTTGAAAAAATGAAGATATTAGACTATTTTATGATTGCAAATGGTAAAGAATGTGATTAAAGGCTCTTTTCCTATGTCTAAAGTTTTAGTTTTCGAGGGTAATAGCTACACATGTTGAAAAAATGAAGATATTAGACTATTTTATGATTGCAAATGGTAAAGAATGTGATTAAAGGCTCTTTTCCTATTTCAAAAGTTTTAGTTTTCGAGGGTAATAGCTTTGTCTGTGGAAAAAATCAAGATATTAGACAATTTTATGATTGCAAATGGTAAAGAATGTGATTAAAGGCTCTTTTCCTATGTCAAAAGTTTTATATTTCGAGGGTAATAGCTACGTATGTTGAAAAAATGAAGATTTTAGACTATTTTATGATTGCAAATGGTAAAAAATTTGATTAAAGGCTCTTTTCCTATTTCAAAAGTTTTAGTTTTCGAGGGTAATAGCTACGTATGTTGAAAAAATGAAGATATTGGACTATTTTATGATTGCAAATGGTAAAGAATGTGATTAAAGGCTCTTTTCCTATTTCAAAAGTCTTAGTTTTCGAAGGTAATAGCTACGTATGTGGAAAAAATGAAGATATTAGACTATTTTATGATTGCAAATGGTAAAGAATGTGATTAAGGGCTCTTTTCCTGTCAAAAATTTTAGTTTTCGAGGGTAATAGCTACGTATGTTGAAAAATGAAGATATTGGACTATTTTATGATTGCAAATGGTAAAGAATGTGATTAAAGACTTTTCCTATTTCAAAAGTTTTAGTTTTCGAGAGTAATAGCTACGTATGTTGAAAAAATGAAGATATTAGACTATTTTATGATTGCACATGGTAAAGAATGTGATTAAAGGCTCTTTTCCTATTTCAAAAGTTTTAGTTTTCGAGGGTAATAGCTACGTATTTTGAAAAAATGAAGATATTAGACTATTTTATGATTGCAAATGGTGAAGAATGTGAATAAAGGCTCTTTTCCTATTTCAAAAGTTTAGTTTTCGAGGGTAATAGCAACGTATGTTGAAAAAATGAAGATATTAGACTATTTTATGATTGCACATGGTAAAGAATGTGATTAAAGGCTCTTTTCCTATGTCAAAGGTTTTAGTTTTCGAGGATAATAGCTTTGTCTGTGGAAAAAATGAAGATATTAGACTATTTTATTATTGCAAATGGTAAAAAATGTGATTAAAGGCTCTTTTCCTATTTAAAAAGTTTTAGTTTTCGAGGGTAATAGCTACGTATGTTGAAAAAATGAAGATATTAGACTATTTTATGATTGCAAATGGTAAAAAATGTGATTAAAGGCTCTTTTCCTATTTAAAAAATTTTAGTTTTCGAGGGTAATAGCTACGTATGTTGAAATAATGAAGATATTAGACTATTTTATGATTGCACATGGTTAAGAATGTGATTAAAGGCTCTTTTCCTATGTCAAAAGTTTTAGTTTTCGAGGGTAATAGCTTTGTCTGTGGAAAAAATGAAGATATTAGACTATTTTATGATTGCAAATGGTAAAAAATGTGATTAAAGGCTCTTTTCCTATTTAAAAAATTTTAGTTTTCGAGGGTAATAGCTACGTATGTTGAAATAATGAAGATATTAGACTATTTTATGATTGCACATGGTTAAGAATGTGATTGAAGGCTCTTTTCCTATGTCAAAAGTTTTAGTTTTCGAGGGTAATAGCTTTGTCTGTGGAAAAAATGAAGATATTAGACAATTTTATGATTGCACTTGGTAAAGAATGTGATTAAAGGCTCTTTTCCTATTTCAAAAGTTTTAGTTTTCGAGGGTAATAGCTACGTATGTTGAAAAAATGAAGATATTAGACTATTTTATGATTGCAAATGGTAAAGAATGTGATTAAAGGCTCTTTTCCTATTTCAAAAGTTTTAGTTTTCGAGGGTAATAGCTTTGTCTGTGGAAAAAATGAAGAAATTAGACAATTTTATGATTGCACATGGTAAAGAATGTGATTAAAGGCTCTTTTCCTATTTCAAAAGTTTTAGTTTTCGAGGGTAATAGCTACGTATGTTGAAAAAATGAAGATATTAGACTATTTTATGATTGCAAATGGTAAAGAATGTGATTAAAGGCTCTTTTCCTATTTAAAAAATTTTAGTTTTCGAGGGTAATAGCTACGTATGTTGAAATAATGAAGATATTAGACTATTTTATGATTGTACATGGTTAAGAATGTGATTAAAGGCTCTTTTCCTATGTCAAAAGTTTTAGTTTTCGAGGGTAATAGCTTTGTTGTGGAAAAAATGAAGATATTAGACAATTTTATGATTGCACATGGTAAAGAATGTAATTAAAGGCTCTTTTCCTATTTCAAAAGTTTTAGTTTTCGAGGGTAATAGCTACGTATGTTGAAAAAATGAAGATATTAGACTATTTTATGATTGCAAATGGTAAAGAATGTGATTAAAGGCTCTTTTCCTATGTCAAAAGTTTTAGTTTTCGAGGGTAATAGCTTTGTCTGTGGAAAAAATGAAGATATTAGACTATTTTATGATTGCAAATGGTAAAAAATGTGATTAAAGGCTCTTTTCCTATTTAAAAAATTTTAGTTTTCGAGGGTAATAGCTACGTATGTTGAAATAATGAAGATATTAGACTATTTATGATTGCACATGGTTAAGAATGTGATTAAAGGCTCTTTTCCTATGTCAAAAGTTTTAGTTTTCGAGGGTAATAGCTTTGTCTGTGGAAAAAATGAAGATATTAGACAATTTTATGATTGCACTTGGTAAAGAATGTGATTAAAGGCTCTTTTCCTATTTCAAAAGTTTTAGTTTTCGAGGGTAATAGCTACGTATGTTGAAAAAATGAAGATATTAGACTATTTTATGATTGCAAATGGTAAAGAATCTGATTAAAGGCTCTTTTCCTATTTCAAAAGTTTTAGTTTTCGAGGGTAATAGCTTTGTCTGTGGAAAAAATAAAGAAATTAGACAATTTTATGATTGCACATGGTAAAGAATGTTATTAAAGGCTCTTTTCCTATTTCAAAAGTTTTAGTTTTCGAGGGTAATAGCTACGTATGTTGAAATAATGAAGATATTAGACTATTTTATGATTGTACATGGTTAAGAATGTGATTAAAGGCTCTTTTCCTATGTCAAAAGTTTTAGTTTTCGAGGATAATAGCTTTGTCTGTGGAAAAAATGAAGATATTAGACAATTTTATGATTGCACATGGTAAAGAATGTAATTAAAGGCTCTTTTCCTATTTCAAAAGTTTTAGTTTTCGAGGGTAATAGCTACGTATGTTCAAAAAATGAAGATATTAGACTATTTTATGATTGCAAATGGTAAAGAATGTGATTAAAGGCACTTTTCCTATGTCAAAAGTTTTAGTTTTCGAGAGTAATAGCTACGTATGTTGAAAAAATGAAGATATTAGACTATTTTATGATTGCAAATGGTAAAGAATGTGATTAAAGGCTCTTTTCCTATTTCAAAAGTTTTAGTTTTGGAGGGTAATAGCTACGTATGTTGAAAAAATGAAGATATTAGACTATTTTATGATTGCAAATGGTAAAGAATGTGATTAAAGGCTCTTTTCCTATGTCTAAAGTTTTAGTTTTCGAGGGTAATAGCTACGCATGTTGAAAAAATGAAGATATTAGACTATTTTATGATTGCAAATGGTAAAGAATGTGATTAAAGGCTCTTTTCCTATTTCAAAAGTTTTAGTTTTCGAGGGTAATAGCTTTGTCTGTGGAAAAAATCAAGATATTAGACAATTTTATGATTTCAAATGGTAAAAAATGTGATTAAAGGCTCTTTTCCTATGTCAAAAGTTTTATATTTCGAGGGTAATAGCTACGTATGTTGAAAAAATGAAGATTTTAGACTATTTTATGATTGCAAATGGTAAAAAATGTGATTAAAGGCTCTTTTCCTATTTCAAAAGTTTTAGTTTTCGAGGGTAATAGCTACGTATGTTGAAAAAATGAAGATATTGGACTATTTTATGATTGCAAATGGTAAAGAATGTGATTAAAGGCTCTTTTCCTATTTCAAAAGTCTTAGTTTTCGAGGGTAATAGCTACGTATGTTGAAAAAATGAAGATATTAGACTATTTTATGATTGCAAATGGTAAAGAATGTGATTAAAGGCTCTTTTCCTATGTCAAAAGTTTTAGTTTTTGAGGGTAATAGCTACGTATGTTGAAAAAATGAAAATATTAGACTATTTTATGATTGCAAATGGTAAAGAATGTGATTAAAGTCTCTTTTCCTATTTCAAAAGTTTTAGTTTTCGGGGGTATTTGCTACGTATGTTGAAAAAATGAAGATATTAGACTATTTTATGATTGCAAATGGTAAAGAATGTGATTAAAGGCTCTTTTCCTATGTCAAAAGTTTTAGTTTTCGAGGGTAATAGCCACGTATGTTGAAAAAATGAAGATATTAGACTATTTTATGATTGCAAATGGTAAAGAATGTGATTAAGGGCTCTTTTCCTGTCAAAAGTTTTAGTTTTTGAGAGTAATAGCTACGTATGTTGAAAAATGAAGATATTGGACTATTTTATGATTGCAAATGGTAAAGAATGTGATTAAAGGCTCTTTTCCTATTTCAAAAGTTTTAGTTTTCGAGAGTAATAGCTACGTATGTTGACAAAATGAAGATATTAGACTATTTTATGATTGCACATAGTAAAGAATGTGATTGAAGGCTCTTTTCCTATTTCAAAAGTTTTAGTTTTCGAGGGTAATAGCTACGTATGTTGAAAAAATGAAGATATTAGACTATTTTATGATTGCAAATGGTGAAGAATGTGAATAAAGGCTCTTTTCCTATTTCAAAAGTTTAGTTTTCGAGGGTAATAGCTACGTATGTTGAAAAAATGAAGATATTAGACTATTTTATGATTGCACATGGTAAAGAATGTGATTAAAGGCTCTTTTCCTATGTCAAAGGTTTTAGTTTTCGAGGGTAATAGCTTTGTCTGTGGAAAAAATGAAGATATTAGACTATTTTATGATTGCAAATGGTAAAAAATGTGATTAAAGGCTCTTTTCCTATTTAAAAAGTTTTAGTTTTCGAGGGTAATAGCTACGTATGTTGAAAAAATGAAGATATTAGACTATTTTATGATTGCAAATGGTAAAAAATGTGGTTAAAGGCTCTTTTCCTATTTAAAAAATTTTAGTTTTCGAGGGTAATAGCTACGTATGTTGAAATAATGAAGATATTAGACTATTTTATGATTGCACATGGTTAAGAATGTGATTAAAGGCTCTTTTCCTATGTCAAAAGTTTTAGTTTTCGAGGGTAATAGCTTTGTCTGTGGAAAAAATGAAGATATTAGACAATTTTATGATTGCACATGGTAAAGAATGTGATTAAAGGCTCTTTTCCTATTTCAAAAGTTTTAGTTTTCGAGGGTAATAGCTACGTATGTTGAAAAAATGAAGATATTAGACTATTTTATGATTGCAAATGGTAAAGAATGTGATTAAAGGCTCTTTTCCTATTTCAAAAGTTTTAGTTTTCGAGGGTAATAGCTTTGTCTGTGGAAAAAATGAAGAAATTAGACAATTTTATGATTACACATGGTAAAGAATGTTAATTAAAGGCTCTTTTCCTATTTCAAAAGTTTTAGTTTTCGAGGGTAATAGCTACGTATGTTGAAAAAATGAAGATATTAGACTATTTTATGATTGCAAATGGTAAAGAATGTGATTAAAGGCTCTTTTCCTATTTAAAAAATTGTAGTTTTCGAGGGTAATAGCTACGTATGTTGAAATAATGAAGATATTAGACTATTTTATGATTGTACATGGTTAAG
>NW_027066308.1:0-18692 GCF_032884065.1 Artemia franciscana
AACGGAAAGCTCCCAGTAGTGGGAAAGCCAAAAATGTTGTATATTCGCAATTTTTACGTAGTTTGAAACACATATATAAATCTATCTATATTCACAGGTGGGACACAGGGACAAAACTACAATGGCGCGTAACTAATATGGCGCGTAACGACTTACGCGCGCGGGGGGGCTTGGGGGGGCGCGAAGCGCCCCACCAACTAGGTGTTGGGATGGCGCGAAGCGCCACCCCAACAGCTAGTATATATATATATATATATATATATATATATATATATATATATATATATATATATATATATATATATATATATATATATATATAAATCTATCTATAAATCTACACATATATAAATCTATCTATATTCACAGGTGGGACACAGGGACACAACTACAATGGCGCGTAACTAATATGGCGCTTAACAACTTACGCGTGTGGGGGGCTTGGGGGGGCGCAAAGCGCCACCCCAACAGCTAGTATATATATATATATATATATATATATATATATATATATATATATATATATATATATATATATATATATATATATATATATATATATATATATATATATATATATTTAGATACAACTTTTAGAAGCAGACCCATTCTCTAACAAAATGTGATGATTTGTGATGATTAGTTTAAAGGTAAATTTTTAGTCAATTACTATCATACAATATAAATGATCCTCAACGATTGATAAAGCTATTATATTAGTATCTCTCAATAGTCAAAGTACTCTTAACAGAAGAATGTATACAAACAATTATCTAAAAACAATAACAATGAAAATAGAAACAGTGAGCAATGCACTTTAACTAAAAAAATCATTGCATTAATAATGGCAAAGTGTGTAAAGGTATCAGCATATTTCTTATTAAGTATGTTCAACCACTTTAATTTGATGGAGTATTTAAAACGGCTTTCTGACTGGAGTAGTCGAATTTTAGAACACGGTAGTTATCATCAGTTGCTCTTAATCAACAATAAAACAGAACCGATCAATGATACAGTTGGTGTAACAACGCGGTCAAGGTTATGTTGGGGCTCAATAAGGGTAGGGTGTTTCCAAGTAATGATGCGTGAGAAAACCTTAACCCCTTAGTAACTCGTCTTGCAAGAAATATTTAATGTTTCACAAAAACACTTACTTACTTTTAGAATTGCTTTTCTGAGGTTCTTCAAGTTTTCATCGTCTTCTAAATCTGATCTTTCCCTTAAATTCTTCGACTGTTGTGAAGTGTAAATTTTCCTTTCACCCCTGCAAATTCAAACTTTTATTAACATACATAATATGAATAAAATATATAATAACACGTGGTAAAGATCCAAATAGTTGCGCTTAGCATAGGCCTATTACGGTTGCTTGTACTTTAAGTAAAGAATTTGAATATATATATAGAGAATATGAATATATATATATATATATATATATATATATATATATATATATATATATATATATATATATATATATATATATATATATATATATATATATATATATATATATATATATATATATCTACTAGCTGTTGGGGTGGCGCTTCGCGCCACCCCAACACCTAGTTGGTGGGGGCGCTTCGCGCCCCCCCCAAGCCCCCCCGCGCGCGTAAGTCGTTACGCGCCATAATAGTTACGCGCCATTGTAGTTGTGTCCCTATGTCCCACCTGTGAATATAGATATATATATATATATATGGTTTTAACTACGTAAAACTTGCGAATATACAACATTCTTTGCTGTCCCATTGTCTTTGCATATAAATAGATTGTCAGGTTATCCCCCTGTTTCCCCCGGTGTCCCCGTTGTAGTTGTGTCCCTGTGTCCCGGTCGTCATTTATATTCCCTGTGTCCCGGGTCCCGGTCATCATTTGTATCCCGGTGTCCCGGTCTGTATATACATTCGTTTTTTAGTTTTGTTTTTCTCCTTTATTTTTTTCCTTTTTTTTTCTTTTTTAGCTTATTTAGATTTTTAGATTTTTTAGTTTTTTTTATTAGTTTTTAGTTTTTATTTCTTTTTAGTTTTTTTGTCCCGGTCGTCATTTATATCCCCCTGTTTCCCCCGGTGTCCCCGTTGTAGTTGTGTCCCTGTGTCCCGGTCGTTATTTATATTCCCTGTGTCCCGGTCGTCATTTGTATCCCGGTGTACCGGTCTGTATATACATTCGTTTTTTAGTTTTGTTTTTCTCCTTTATTTTTTTCCTTTTTTTTTCTTTTTTAGTTTATTTAGATTTTTAGATTTTTTAGTTTTTTTATTAGTTTTTAGTTTTTTTTCTTTTTAGTTTTTTTGTAGTTTTTACCTTCTTTTTAGTTTTGTTAATTTTTTTTTTTACTTGTGTCCTGGTCGTCATTTATACTCCCTGTGTCCCGGTGCTTTGTTGATTGCTAATCGAACATTCCTTTTGTCCTGGTCGCTTTCTCTTTGAGTGTCGTCATTTATTTTTTTCTTTTTTAGTTCTTTTAGTTTTTACCTTTTTTAGTTTTTTTTAGTTTTTAGTTTTTTTAGTTTTTTACCTTTTTTTAGTTTTTTTAGTTTTTTAGCTTTTTTATTTTTTTTATTAGTTTTTAGTTTTTTTGTAGTTTTTGCCTTTTTTTTTAGTTTTTTGTCCTGGTCGCTTTCTCTTTGAGTGTCGTCATTTATTAGTTTTTTCCTTTTTTTTTTTTAGTTTTTTATTGGTTTTTACCTTTATTTTAGCTTATTTTTCAGTTTTTTCCTTTTTTTTAGTTTTTTTTTATTTTTTTTTAGTTTTTTACCTTTTTTTAGTTTTTTTAGTTTTTTTAGTTTTTTAGCTTTTTTACTTTTTTTTATTAGTTTTTAGTTTTTTTTTGTAGTTTTTGCCTTTTTTTTTAGTTTTTTCAGTTTTTTTTTTTAGTTTTTTATTGGTTTTTACCTTTATAGTTTTTTTAGTTTTTTAGCTTTTTTATTTTTTTTTATTAGTTTTTAGTTTTTTTTGTAGTTTTTGCCTTTTTTTAGTTTTTTCAGTTTTGACGTCACCTAATCCAGTTTTTTCAGGTGACGTCACCTGACACATCCATCCACACATCCATCCACACATCCATCCACAGACAACTTATTTTTATATATATAGAAGATATATATAAAAATAAGTTGTCTGTCTGTCTGTGGATGGATCAGGTGACGTCACCTGAAAAAACTGGATCAGGTGACGTCAAAACTGAAAAAACTAAAAAAAGGCAAAAACTACAAAAAAAACTAAAAACTAATAAAAAAAATAAAAAAGCTAAAAAACTAAAAAAACTAAAAAAAAGGCAAAAACTACAAAAAAAACTAAAAACTAATAAAAAAGCTAAAAAACTAAAAAAACTAAAAAAAGGCAAAAACTACAAAAAAAACTAAAAACTAATAAAAAAAATAAAAAAGCTAAAAAACTAAAAAAACTAAAAAAAGGTAAAAAACTAAAAAAACTAAAGCTAAAAAAAACTAAAAAAAAGGAAAAAAAACTGAAAAATAAGCTAAAATAAAGGTAAAAACCAATAAAAAACTAAAAAAAAAACTGAAAAAACTAAAAAAAGGCAAAAAACTACAAAAAAAACTAAAAACTAATAAAAAAAGGTAAAAAACTAAAAAAAATAAAAAATAAAAAAAAACTAAAAAAAAGGAAAAACTGAAAAATAAGCTAAAATAAAGGTAAAAACCAATAAAAAACTAAAAAGAAAAAAAGGAAAAAACTAAAAAAAAATTTCATCTAAAAAACTAAAAAAAAACTAAAAAAGGTAAAAACTAAAAGAACTAAAAAATCAAAAAATAAATGACGACACTCAAAGAGAAAGCGACCAGGACAAAAGGAATGTTCGATTAGCAATCAACAAAGCACCGGGACACAGGGAGTATAAATGACGACCAGGACATAAGTAAAAAAAAAACTAACAAAACTAAAAAGAAGGTAAAAACTACAAAAAAACTAAAAAGAAAAAAACTAAAAAAAGGCAAAAACTACAAAAAAAACTAAAAACTAATAAAAAAGCAAAAAAACTAAAAAAATTAAAAAAAGGCAAAAACTACAAAAAAAACTAAAAACTAATAAAAAAAATAAAAAAGCTAAAAAACTAAAAAAACTAAAAAAACTAAAAAAAGGTAAAAAACTAAAAAAACTAAAAACTAAAAAAAACTAAAAAAAAAGGAAAAACTGAAAAATAAGCTAAAATAAAGGTAAAAACCAATAAAAAACTAAAAAAAAAACTGAAAAAACTAAAAAAAGGCAAAAACTACAAAAAAACTAAAAACTAATAAAAAAAGTAAAAAAGCTAAAAAACTAAAAAAATAAAAAAACTAAAAAAGGTAAAAAACTAAAAAAAATAAAAAATAAAAAAAAAATAAAAAAAAGGAAAAAACTGAAAAGTAAGCTAAAATAAAGGTAAAAACCAATAAAAAACTAAAAAGAAAAAAAGGAAAAAACTAAAAAAAATTTTCATCTAAAAAACTAAAAAAAAACTAAAAAAGGTAAAAACTAAAAGAACTAAAAAAGAAAAAAATAAATGACGAGACAAAAGGAATGTTCGATTAGCAATCAACAAAGCACCGGGACACAGGGAGTATAAATGACGACCAGGACATAAGTAAAAAAAAAAACTAACAAAACTAAAAAGAAGGTAAAAACTACAAAAAAACTAAAAGCACCGGGACACAGGGAGTATAAATGACGACCAGGACATAAGTAAAAAAAACTAACAAAACTAAAAAGAAGGTAAAAACTACAAAAAAACTAAAAAGAAAAAAACTAAAAAAAGGCAAAAACTACAAAAAAAACTAAAAACTAATAAAAAAGCAAAAAAACTAAAAAAACTAAAAAAAGGCAAAAACTACAAAAAAAACTAAAAACTAATAAAAAAAATAAAAAAGCTAAAAAACTAAAAAAACTAAAAAAACTAAAAAAAGGTAAAAAACTAAAAAAACTAAAAACTAAAAAAAAACTAAAAAAAAGGAAAAACTGAACAATAAGCTAAAATAAAGGTAAAAACCAATAAAAAACTAAAAAACAAACTGAAAAAACTAAAAAAGGCAAAAACTACAAAAAAAACTAAAAACTAATAAAAAAAGTAAAAAAGCTAAAAAACTAAAAAAATAAAAAAACTAAAAAAAGGTAAAAAACTAAAAAAAATAAAAAATAAAAAAAAATAAAAAAAAGAAAAAACTGAAAAATAAGCTAAAATAAAGGTAAAAACCAATAAAAAACTAAAAAGAAAAAAAGGAAAAAACTAAAAAAAATTTTCATCTAAAAAACTAAAAAAAAACTAAAAAAGGTAAAAACTAAAAGAACTAAAAAAGAAAAAAATAAATGACGAGACAAAAGGAATGTTCGATTAGCAATCAACAAAGCACCGGGACACAGGGAGTATAAATGACGACCAGGACATAAGTAAAAAAAAAACTAACAAAACTAAAAAGAAGGTAAAAACTACAAAAAAACTAAAAAGAAAAAAAAACTAAAAACTAATAAAAAAACTAAAAAATCTAAAAATCTAAATAAACTAAAAAAGAAAAAAAAAGGAAAAATAAAGGAGAAAAACAAAACTAAAAAACGAATGTATATACAGACCGGGACACCGGGATACAAATGACGACCGGGACACAGGGAATATAAATGACGACCGGGACACAGGGACACAACTACAACGGGGACACCGGGGGAAACAGGGGGATATAAATGACGACCGGGACACCGGGACAGGGAATGGTCGATTAGCAATCACCATCAACAAAGCTCAAGGGCAATCATTAGAATCATGAGGTATAGATCTGAATACAGATTGTTTTCCCATGGACCATTATATGTTGCATGTTCAAGAGTCGGTAAACCTGACAATCTATTTATATGCAAAGACAATGGGACAGCGAAGAATGTTGTATATTCGCAAGGTGTCCCGGTGTCCCGGTCGTCATTTACATCCCCCTGTTTCCCCCGGTGTCCCTGTTGTAGTTGTGTCCCTGTGTCCCGGTCGTCATTTATATTCCCTGTGTCCCGGTCGTCATTTGTATCCCGGTGTCCCGGTCTGTATATACATTCGTTTTTTAGTTTTGTTTTTCTCCTTTATTTTTTCCTTTTTTTTTCTTTTTTAGCTTATTTAGATTTTTAGATTTTTTAGTTTTTTTATTAGTTTTTAGTTTTTTTTTCTTTTTAGTTTTTTTGTCCCGGTCGTCATTTATATCCCCCTGTTTCTCCCGGTGTCCCCTTTGTAGTTGTGTCCCTGTGTCCCGGTCGTCATTTATATTCCCTGTGTCCCGGTCGTCATTTGTATCCCGGTGTCTTTATTTTTTTTATTAGTTTTTAGTTTTTTTTGTAGTTTTTGCCTTTTTTTAGTTTTTTTTAGTTTTTTAGCTTTTTTATTAGTTTTTAGTTTTTTTTGTAGTTTTTGCCTTTTTTTAGTTTTTTTAGTTTTTTAGCTTTTTTATTTTTTTATTAGTTTTTAGTTTTTTTTGTAGTTTTTGCCTTTTTTTAGTTTTTTCAGTTTTGACGTCACCTGATCCAGTTTTTTCAGGTGACGTCACCTGATCCACGATCCACAGATCCACAGACAACTTATTTTTATATATATAGATAGTTTTTTCTTTTTACTTATGTCCTGGTCGTCATTTATACTCCCTGTGTCCCGGTGCTTTGTTGATTGCTAATCGAACATTCCTTTTGTCCTGGTCGCTTTCTCTTTGAGTTTCGTCATTTATTTTTTTCTTTTTTAGTTCTTTTAGTTTTTTACCTTTTTTAGTTTTTTTTAGTTTTTTAGATGAAAATTTTTTTTAGTTTTTTCCTTTTTTTCTTTTTAGTTTTTTATTGGTTTTTACCTTTATTTTTGCTTATTTTTCAGTTTTTTCCTTTTTTTTAGTTTTTTTTAATTTTTTATTTTTTTTAGTTTTTTACCTTTTTTTAGTTTTTTTAGTTTTTTTAGTTTTTTAGTTTTTTTACTTTTTTTATTAGTTTTTAGTTTTTTTTTGTAGTTTTTGCCTTTTTTTAGTTTTTTTCAGTTTTTTTTTAGTTTTTTATTGGTTTTTACCTTTATTTTAGCTTATTTTTCAGTTTTTTCCTTTTTTTTTAGTTTTTTTTTAGTTTTTAGTTTTTTTAGTTTTTTACCTTTTTTTAGTTTTTTTAGTTTTTTTAGTTTTTTAGCTTTTTTATTTTTTTTATTAGTTTTTAGTTTTTTTTGTAGTTTTTGCCTTTTTTTAGTTTTTTTAGTTTCTTAGCTTTTTTATTAGTTTTTAGTTTTTTTTGTAGTTTTTGCATTTTTTTAGTTTTTTTAGTTTCTTAGCTTTTTTATTAGTTTTTAGTTTTTTTTGTAGTTTTTGCCTTTTTTTAGTTTTTTTAGTTTTTTAGCTTTTTTATTTTTTTATTAGTTTTTAGTTTTTTTTGTAGTTTTTGCCTTGTTTTAGTTTTTTCAGTTTTGACGTCACCTGATCCAGTTTTTTCAGGTGACGTCACCTGATCCATCCATCCACAGACAGACAGACAACTTATTTTTATATAGATAGATATAATTATGTATGTATGTATATAAATATATATATGATTTAAGTACACAAAAAATGCACGGCATTAATCTCCAAAAAGGCTATTGTTCTTTTTATTCACAGAAACACCAACGTAAAGAGAAAAAATTCAGCCCAGAAAGTATGGCTGTATCCACTACGCCATCACAAGGTATTAATATTGATGATTCTTGTATAACTCTATTAATTTACTTGAAGCAGTAAACAATTAATGGTTGGTGTACATAATTTAACTACGATGAACTTGAACACACAACATGATGCTTTTTTTGTCCAGTTTCGTAATTTAATAATAATTCCTTCAGGAACAATTATTATATCTATATATATAAAAATAAGTTGTCTGTGGATGGATGTGTGGATGGATGTGTGGATGGATGTGTCAGGTGACGTCACCTGAAAAAACTGGATTAGGTGACGTCAAAACTGAAAAAACTAAAAAAAAGGCAAAAACTACAAAAAAAAACTAAAAACTAATAAAAAAAATAAAAAAGCTAAAAAACTAAAAAAACTATAAAGGTAAAAACCAATAAAAAACTAAAAAAAAAACTGAAAAAACTAAAAAAAGGCAAAAACTACAAAAAAAACTAAAAACTAATAAAAAAAGTAAAAAAGCTAAAAAACTAAAAAAACTAAAAAAACTAAAAAAAGGTAAAAAACTAAAAAAAATAAAAAATAAAAAAAAACTAAAAAAAAGGAAAAAACTGAAAAATAAGCTAAAATAAAGGTAAAAACCAATAAAAAACTAAAAAAAAAAAGGAAAAAACTAATAAATGACGACACTCAAAGAGAAAGCGACCAGGACAAAAAACTAAAAAAAAAGGCAAAAACTACAAAAAAACTAAAAACTAATAAAAAAAATAAAAAAGCTAAAAAACTAAAAAAACTAAAAAAAGGTAAAAAACTAAAAAAAACTAAAAACTAAAAAAAAACTAAAAAAGGTAAAAACTAAAAGAACTAAAAAAGAAAAAATAAATGACGACACTCAAAGAGAAAGCGACCAGGACAAAAGGAATGTTCGATTAGCAATCAACAAAGCACCGGGACACAGGGAGTATAAATGACGACCAGGACACAAGTAAAAAAAAAAATTAACAAAACTAAAAAGAAGGTAAAAACTACAAAAAAACTAAAAAGAAAAAAAAACTAAAAACTAATAAAAAAACTAAAAAATCTAAAAATCTAAATAAACTAAAAAAGAAAAAAAAAGGAAAAAAATAAAGGAGAAAAACAAAACTAAAAAACGAATGTATATACAGACCGGTACACCGGGATACAAATGACGACCGGGACACAGGGAATATAAATAACGACCGGGACACAGGGACACAACTACAACGGGGACACCGGGGGAAACAGGGGGATATAAATGACGACCGGGACAAAAAAACTAAAAAGAAATAAAAACTAAAAACTAATAAAAAAAACTAAAAAATCTAAAAATCTAAATAAGCTAAAAAAGAAAAAAAAAGGAAAAAAATAAAGGAGAAAAACAAAACTAAAAAACGAATGTATATACAGACCGGGACACCGGGATACAAATGATGACCGGGACGCGGGACACAGGGAATATAAATGACGACCGGGACACAGGGACACAACTACAACGGGGACACCGGGGGAAACAGGGGGATAACCTGACAATCTATTTATATGCAAAGACAATGGGACAGCAAAGAATGTTGTATATTCGCAAGTTTTACGTAGTTAAAACCATATATATATATATATATCTATATTCACAGGTGGGACATAGGGACACAACTACAATGGCGCGTAACTATTATGGCGCGTAACGACTTACGCGCGCGGGGGGGCTTGGGGGGGGCGCGAAGCGCCCCCACCAACTAGGTGTTGGGGTGGCGCGAAGCGCCACCCCAACAGCTAGTATATCTATATATATATATATACTAGCTGTTGGGGTGGCGCTTCGCGCCACCCCAACACCTAGTTGGTGGGGGCGCTTCGCGCCCCCCCCAAGCCCCCCCGCGCGCGTAAGTCGTTACGCGCCATAATAGTTACGCGCCATTGTAGTTGTGTCCCTATGTCCCACCTGTGAATATAGATAGATATATATATATATATATATATATATATATATATATATATATATATATATATATATATATATATATATATATATATATATATGGTTTTAACTACGTAAAACTTGCGAATATACAACATTCTTTGCTGTCCCATTGTCTTTGCATATAAATAGATTGTCAGGTTTACCGACTCTTGAACATGCAACATATAATGGTCCATGGGAAAACAATCTGTATTCAGATCTATACCTCATGATTCTAATGATTGCCCTTGAGCTTTGTTGATGGTGATTGCTAATCGACCATTCCCTGTCCCGGTGTCCCGGTCGTCATTTACATCCCCCTGTTTCCCCCGGTGTCCCCGTTGTAGTTGTGTCCCTGTGTCCCGGTCGTCATTTATATTCCCTGTGTCCCGGTCGTCATTTGTATCCCGGTGTCCCGGTCTGTATATACATTCGTTTTTTAGTTTTGTTTTTCTCCTTTATTTTTTTCCTTTTTTTTTCTTTTTTAGCTTATTTAGATTTTTAGATTTTTTAGTTTTTTTATTAGTTTTTAGTTTTTTTTTCTTTTTAGTTTTTTTGTCCCGGTCGTCATTTATATCCCCCTGTTTCCCCCGGTGTCCCCGTTGTAGTTGTGTCCCTGTGTCCCGGTCGTCATTTATATTCCCTGTGTCCCGGTCGTCATTTGTATCCCGGTGTACCGGTCTGTATATACATTCCTTTTTTAGTTTTGTTTTTCTCCTTTATTTTTTTCCTTTTTTTTTCTTTTTTAGTTTATTTAGATTTTTAGATTTTTTAGTTTTTTTATTAGTTTTTAGTTTTTTTTTCTTTTTAGTTTTTTTGTAGTTTTTAACTTCTTTTTAGTTTTGTTAATTTTTTTTTTTACTTATGTCCTGGTCGTCATTCATACTCCCTGTGTCCCGGTGCTTCCCGGTGCTTTGTTGATTGCTAATCGAACATTCCTTTTGTCCTGGTCGCTTTCTCTTTGAGTTTCGTCATTTATTTTTTTCTTTTTTAGTTCTTTTAGTTTTTACCTTTTTTAGTTTTTTTTTAGTTTTTTAGATGAAAATTTTTTTTAGTTTTTTCCTTTTTTTCTTTTTAGTTTTTTATTGGTTTTTACCTTTATTTTAGCTTATTTTTCAGTTTTTTCCTTTTTTTTAGTTTTTTTTTATTTTTTATTTTTTTTAGTTTTTTACCATTTTTTAGTTTTTTTAGTTTTTTTAGTTTTTTAGCTTTTTTACTTTTTTTATTAGTTTTTAGTTTTTTTTTGTAGTTTTTGCCTTTTTTTAGTTTTTTCAGTTTTTTTTTTTTAGTTTTTTAGTTTTTTTTTGTAGTTTTTGCCTTTTTTTAGTTTTTTTAGTTTTTTAGCTTTTTTATTTTTTTTATTAGTTTTTAGTTTTTTTTGTAGTTTTTGCCTTTTTTAGTTTTTTCAGTTTTGACGTCACCTGATCCAGTTTTTTCAGGTGACGTCACCTGACACATCCATCCACACATCCATCCACACATCCACAGACAGACAACTTATTTTTATATATATAGAAGATATATATATACTAGCTGTTGGGGTGGCGCTTCGCGCCACCCCAACACCTAGTTGGTGGGGGCGCTTCGCGCCTCCCCCAAGCCCCCCCGCGCGCGTAAGTCGTTACGCGCCATAATAGTTACATTCGTTTTTAGTTTTTTTTTTCTCCTTTATTTTTTTTTTCCTTTTTTTTTTCTTTTTTAGTTTATTTAGATTTTTAGATTTTTTAGTTTTTTTATTAGTTTTTAGTTTTTTTTTCTTTTTAGTTTTTTTTGTAGTTTTTACCTTCTTTTTAGTTTTGTTAATTTTTTTTTTTACTTATGTCCTGGTCGTCATTTATACTCCCTGTGTCCCGGTGCTTTGTTGATTGCTAATCGAACATTCCTTTTGTCCTGGTCGCTTTCTCTTTGAGTGTCGTCATTTATTTTTTTCTTTTTTAGTTCTTTTAGTTTTTACCTTTTTTAGTTTTTTTTAGTTTTTTAGATGAAAATTTTTTTTAGTTTTTTCCTTTTTTTCTTTTTAGTTTTTTATTGGTTTTTACCTTTATGTTAGCTTATTTTTCAGTTTTTTTCCTTTTTTTTATTTTTTTTTTATTTTTTATTTTTTTTAGTTTTTTTACCTTTTTTTAGTTTTTTTAGTTTTTTAGCTTTTTTACTTTTTTTATTAGTTTTTAGTTTTTTTGTAGTTTTTGCCTTTTTTTTTAGTTTTTTCAGTTTTTTTTTTTAGTTTTTTATTGGTTTTTACCTTTATTTTAGCTTATTTTTCAGTTTTTTTCCTTTTTTTAGTTTTTTTAGTTTTTAGTTTTTTTAGTTTTTTACCTTTTTTTAGTTTTTTTAGTTTTTTAGCTTTTTTATTTTTTTTATTAGTTTTTAGTTTTTTTTTGTAGTTTTTGCCTTTTTTTTAGTTTTTTTAGTTTTTTAGCTTTTTTATTAGTTTTTAGTTTTTTTTTGTAGTTTTTGCCTTTATTTAGTTTTTTTAGTTTTTTAGCTTTTTTATTTTTTTATTAGTTTTTAGTTTTTTTTGTAGTTTTTGCCTTTTTTTAGTTTTTTCAGTTTTGACGTCACCTGATCCAGTTTTTTCAGGTGACGTCACCTGATCCACAGGTGATCCACACATCCACAGACAGACAGACAACTTATTTTTATATATATAGATCAGGTGACGTCACCTGATCCACACATCCACAGACAGACAGAAAACTTATTTTATATATATAGATATATATATATATATATATATATATATATATATATATATATATATATATATATATATCTTCTATCTATATAAAAATAAGTTGTCTGTCTGTGGATGTATGGATGGATGGATGGATGGATGTGTCAGGTGACGTCACCTGAAAAAACTGGATTAGGTGACGTCAAAACTGAAAAAACTAAAAAAAGGCAAAAACTACAAAAAAAAACTAAAAACTAATAAAAAAAATAAAAAAGCTAAAAAACTAAAAAAACTATAAAGGTAAAAACCAATAAAAAACTAAAAAAAAACTGAAAAAACTAAAAAAAGGCAAAAACTACAAAAAAAAACTAAAAACTAATAAAAAAAGTAAAAAAGCTAAAAAACTAAAAAAACTAAAAAAACTAAAAAAAGGTAAAAAACTAAAAAAAATAAAAAATAAAAAAAAACTAAAAAAAAGGAAAAAACTGAAAAATAAGCTAAAATAAAGGTAAAAACCAATAAAAAACTAAAAAAAAAAGGAAAAAACTAATGAATGACGACACTCAAAGAGAAAGCGACCAGGACAAAAGGAATGTTCGATTAGCAATCAACAAAGCACCGGGACACAGGGAGTATAAATGACGACCAGGACATAAGTAAAAAAAAAAAAACTATCTATATATATAAAAACTAAAAAAAATAAAAAATAAAAAAAAAACTAAAAAAAAAAGGAAAAAACTGAAAAATAAGCTAAAATAAAGGTAAAAACCAATAAAAAACTAAAAAAAAAAGGAAAAAAACTAATAAATGACGACACTCAAAGAGAAAGCGACCAGGACAAAAGGAATGTTCGATTAGCAATCAACAAAGCACCGGGACACAGGGAGTATAAATGACGACCAGGACATAAGTAAAAAAAAAAAAACTATCTATATATATAAAAATAAGTTGTTTGTGGATCTGTGGATCGTGGATCAGGTGACGTCACCTGATAAAACTGGATCAGGTGACGTCAAAACTGAAAAAACTAAAAAAAGGCAAAAACTACAAAAAAAACTAAAAACTAATAAAAAAATAAAAAAGCTAAAAAACTAAAAAAACTAAAAAAAGGCAAAAACTACAAAAAAAAACTAAAAACTAATAAAAAAGCTAAAAAACTAAAAAAACTAAAAAAAAGGCAAAAACTACAAAAAAACTAAAAACTAATAAAAAAAATAAAAAAGCTAAAAAACTAAAAAAACTAAAAAAAGGTAAAAAACTAAAAAATAAATAACGACCGGGACACAGGGACACAACTACAACGGGGACACCGGGGGAAACAGGGGGATAACCTGACAATCTATTTATATGCAAAGACAATGGGACAGCAAAGAATGTTGTATATTCGCAAGTTTTACGTAGTTAAAACCATATATATATATATATATCTATATTCACAGGTGGGACATAGGGACACAACTACAATGGCGCGTAACTATTATGGCGCGTAACGACTTACGCGCGCGGGGGGGCTTGGGGGGGGCGCGAAGCGCCCCCACCAACTAGGTGTTGGGGTGGCGCGAAGCGCCACCCCCAACAGCTAGTATATATATATATATATATATATATATATATATATATATATATATATATATAAACTTGCGAATATACAACATTCTTTGCTGTCCCATTGTCTTTGCATATAAATAGATTGTCAGGTTTACCGACTCTTGAACATGCAACATATAATGGTCCATGGGAAAACAATCTGTATTCAGTTCTATACCTCATGATTCTAATGATTGCCCTTGAGCTTTGTTGATGGTGATTGCTAATCGACCATTCCCTGTCCCGGTGTCCCGGTCGTCATTTACATCCCCCTGTTTCACCCGGTGTCCCCGTTGTAGTTGTGTCCCTGTGTCCCGGTCGTCATTTATATTCCCTGTGTCCCGGTCGTCATTTGTATCCCGGTGTCCCGGTCTGTATATACATTCGTTTTTTAGTTTTGTTTTTCTCCTTTATTTTTTTCCTTTTTTTCTTTTTTAGCTTATTTAGATTTTTAGATTTTTTAGTTTTTTTATTAGTTTTTAGTTTTTTTTTTCTTTTTAGTTTTTTTGTCCCGGTCGTCATTTATATCCCCCTGTTTCCCCCCGGTGTCCCCGTTGTAGTTATGTCCCTGTGTCCCGGTCGTAATTATATTCCCTGTGTCCCGGTCGTCATTTGTATCCCGGTGTACCGGTCTGTATATACATTCGTTTTTTAGTTTTGTTTTTCTCCTTTATTTTTTTCCTTTTTTTTTTCTTTTTTAGTTTATTTAGATTTTTAGATTTTTTAGTTTTTTTATTAGTTTTTAGTTTTTTTTTCTTTTAGTTTTTTTGTAGTTTTTACCTTCTTTTTAGTTTTGTTAATTTTTTTTTTTACTTATGTCCTGGTCGTCATTTATACTCCCTGTGTCCCGGTGCTTTGTTGATTGCTAATCGAACATTCCTTTTGTCCTGGTCGCTTTCTCTTTGAGTGTCGTCATTTATTTTTTTCTTTTTTAGTTCTTTTAGTTTTTACCTTTTTTAGTTTTTTTTAGTTTTTTAGATGAAAATTTTTTTTAGTTTTTTCCTTTTTTTCTTTTTAGTTTTTTATTGGTTTTTACCTTTATGTTAGCTTATTTTTCAGTTTTTTCCTTTTTTTTGTTTTTTTT
The DNA here is from genome assembly GCF_032884065.1 of Artemia franciscana. Lineage (NCBI taxonomy): Eukaryota > Metazoa > Arthropoda > Branchiopoda > Anostraca > Artemiidae > Artemia > Artemia franciscana. The sequence goes on from NW_027066308.1 coordinate 14,922, forward strand.
TTATTTTTTATTTTTTTGTTTTTTATCTTTTTTTAGTTTTTTTAGTTTTTTTAGTTTTTTTAGTTTTTTTAGTTTTTTAGCTTTTTTACTTTTTTTATTAGTTTTTAGTTTTTTTGTAGTTTTTGCCTTTTTTTAGTTTTTTCAGTTTTTTTTTTAAGTTTTTTATTGGTTTTTACCTTTATTTTAGCTTATTTTTCAGTTTTTTTCCTTTTTTTTAGTTTTTTTTTAGTTTTTAGTTTTTTTAGTTTTTTACCTTTTTTTAGTTTTTTTAGTTTTTTTAGTTTTTTAGCTTTTTTATTTTTTTTATTAGTTTTTAGTTTTTTTTTGTAGTTTTTGCCTTTTTTTTAGTTTTTTTAGTTTTTTAGCTTTTTTATTAGTTTTTAGTTTTTTTTGTAGTTTTTTGCCTTTTTTAGTTTTTTTAGTTTTTTAGCTTTTTTATTTTTTTTATTAGTTTTTAGTTTTTTTTGTAGTTTTTGCCTTTTTTTAGTTTTTTCAGTTTTGACGTCACCTGATCCAGTTTTTTTCAGGTGACGTCACCTGATCCACGATCCACAGATCCACAGACAACTTATTTTTATATATATAGATAGTTTTTTTTTTTTACTTATGTCCTGGTCGTCATTTATACTCCCTGTGTCCCGGTGCTTTGTTGATTGCTAATCGAACATTCCTTTTGTCCTGGTCGCTTTCTCTTTGAGTTGCGTCATTTATTTTTTTCTTTTTTAGTTCTTTTAGTTTTTACCTTTTTTAGTTTTTTTAGTTTTTTAGATGAAAATTTTTTTTAGTTTTTTCCTTTTTTTCTTTTTAGTTTTTTATTGGTTTTTACCTTTATTTTAGCTTATTTTTCAGTTTTTTCCTTTTTTTTAGTTTTTTTTTATTTTTTATTTTTTTTAGTTTTTTACCTTTTTTTAGTTTTTTTAGTTTTTTAGCTTTTCTACTTTTTTTTATTAGTTTTTAGTTTTTTTGTAGTTTTTGCCTTTTTTTAGTTTTTTCAGTTTTTTTTTAGTTTTTTATTGGTTTTTACCTTTATTTTAGCTTATTTTTCAATTTTTTCCTTTTTTTTAGTTTTTTTTAGTTTTTAGTTTTTTAGTTTTTTTAGTTTTTTAGCTTTTTTATTTTTTTTATTAGTTTTTAGTTTTTTTTGTAGTTTTTGCCTTTTTTAGTTTTTTTAGTTTTTTAGCTTTTTTATTAGTTTTTAGTTTTTTTTGTAGTTTTTGCCTTTTTTTAGTTTTTTTTAGTTTTTTAGCTTTTTTATTTTTTTTATTAGTTTTTAGTTTTTTTGGTAAATTTTGCCTTTTTTTAGTTTTTTCAGTTTTGACGTCACCTGATCCAGTTTTTTCAGGTGACGTCACCTGATCCACACATCCACAGACAGACAACTTATTTTTATATATATAGAAGATATATATCTATCTATATATATAAAAATAAGTTGTCTGTCTGTGGATGTGTGGATGGATGTGTGGATGGATGTGTCAGGTGACGTCATGTTTCGGCTGACGTCATGAAATTAGTTGCCGTCATTTTTGCTTTGAAGGTGACGTCATTCAAGTTATATAAGACATATGTTCGCCGTCATGTTTCGGCTGACGTCATGAAATTAGCTGCCATCATTTTTGCTTTGAAGGCATCATTTTTGCTTTTTGAAGGCGTGACGTCATTCAAGTTATATAAGACGGATGTTCGTGTAGAATTCTATTAATGCTTAAGTTTATAATGACTGATGAAGATGCTCAAAGAGTCTATGCCAGAAAACTTGCTGGTGATAGAGAAAGTCAGAAAAGAAAGCGTGCCGAGGAACTACCAGAGCAACGCGAAAGCAGACTTGCTGCTAAAAGAGAAAGTGAAAAAAGAAAGCATGCCGAGGAACTACCAGAGCAACGCAGAAGCAGACTTGCTGCTAAAAGAGAATGTGAAAAAAGAAAGCATGCCGAGGAACTACCAGAGCAACGCAGAAGCAGACTTGCTGCTAAAAGAGAATGTGAAAAAAGAAAGCATGCCGAGGAACTACCAGAGCAACGCGAAAGCAGACTTGCTGCTAAAAGAGAAAGTGAAAAAAGAAAGCATGCCGAGGAACTACCAGAGCAACGCAGAAGCAGACTTGCTGCTAAAAGAGAATGTGAAAAAAGAAAGCATGCCGAGGAACTACTTGCTGCTAAAAGAGAAAGTGAAAAAAGAAAGCATGCCGAGGAACTACCAGAGCAACGCAGAAGCAGACTTGCTGCTAAACAGAATGTGAAAAAAGAAGGCGGGCCGAGGAATTACAAGAACAGCAAGAAATCAGGCTTGCTGCTGATAGAGAAAGTAAGAAAAGAAAGCGTGCCGAGGAATCAAAAGACCAGCAGGAAATCAGGCTTGCTGCTGATAGAGAAAGTAAGAAAAGAAAGCGTGCCGAGGAATCAGAGCAATCTGAAAGTTATCGCCTGGCATTCAGGTACAACCCAGTCGATGATTATAGCTTGAGTAGCTGTGTTCAAATCGGGACAATGTCCAAAATTTGTCCCTATTGCAAGGCCTTGAAATTCAATGGTGAAACAATGGGAATGTGTTGCGCCTCAGGAAAAGTTAAACTTCCTCTATTGGCTGCACCACCAGAGCCATTGAAGACTTTCCTTACTGGAACTACGTCAGAATCTAAGCGTTTTTTGTCAAAAATCAGACAATACAACTCATGTTTCCAAATGACGTCGTTTGGAGCCCAAATCGAAAATCCAGATCAATTTATGTCTACTTTTAAAGTAAAAGGCAAATTTATCATAAAGCAGGGTCCCTTCTACCATTATTAGGCGAGAATCATAAATTTTTACAATTGTACTTCATCAGTGATAGAAATTCTGAATTGAATGCACGTTGCGAAATTTCTCCCAACGTTGAAAGGACAATCGTTTCCCAATTGCAACATCTTTTCCACGAAAATAATAATTTAGTGCGTCTGTTCAAAACAGCCATCGATTTGATGCCTACTGATACTCATAAAATTGTTATTTCCGCTGACAAAACGCCTCCTGGCCAACATGTGCGTAGATACAATGCTCCGACTATCGACGAAGTGGCAATCGTTATGGTCGGTGATCAGTTTTTACCTCGAGATATTATTCTACATAAGCGAAACGCCCAGTTGTTAAGAATTGCTGAAACTCATCGATGCTACGATGCCCTACAATATCCTATCATTTTTTGGGATGGAGCCGACGGCTATCACTTTAATATTAAATTGATGAATCCAGCCACTAACAAAGAAATGAATAAGAAATGCAGTGCAATGCATTATTATTCCTATAGACTAATGATTCGGCAGGATGAAGAAAATTATATTTTAAAATGCCGTGAATTGTTTCACCAATTTGTCGTGGATATGTATGCAAAAATTGAATCAGAACGTTTGCTATATATCCGCCTGAATCAGACCAAGCTCCGCTCTGAACAATACATTCATTTGCGAGATGCAGTTATAAATGACGGTAATACCACAAACGTTGGAAGATTAACAATTTTACCTTCGTCATATGCTGGCAGTCCACGTCATATGCATGAATATGCTCAAGATGCTATTGCGTATGTTCGTCTCTATGGTCGTCCAGATTTATTTATTACATTTACATGTAATCAATCTTGGGACGAGATACTGCAGCTTTTACTTCAAGGACAATCGGCGGTTCATAGGCATGACATTACGGCACGTGTCTTCCGGCAAAAGTTGAAATCACTGATAAACTACCTTGTAAAACATGAAGTGTTTGGGTCAGTGCGATGCTGGATGTACTCAGTGGA
>NW_027066309.1:0-18950 GCF_032884065.1 Artemia franciscana
CGGAAGCAGACTTGCTGCTAAAAGAGAAAGTGAAAAAAGAAGGCGTGCCGAGGAATTACAAGAACAGCAAGAAATCAGGCTTGCTGCTGATAGAGAAAGTAAGAAAAGAAAGTGTGCCGAGGAATCACAAGAACAGCAAGAAATCAGGCTTGCTGCTGATAGAGAAAGTAAGAAAGAAAGCGTGCCGAGGAATCAGAGCAACCTGAAAGTTATCGCCTGGCATTCAGGTACAACCCAGTCGATGATTATAGCTTGAGTAGATGTGTTCAAATCGGGACAATGTCTAAAATTTGTCCCTATTGCAAGGCCTTGAAATTCAATGGTGAAACAATGGGAATGTGTTGCGCCTCAGGAAAAGTTAAACTTCCTCTATTGGCTGCACCACCAGAGCCATTGAAGACTTTCCTTTCTGGAACTACGTCAGAATCTAAGCGTTTTTTGTCAAAAATCAGAAAATACAATTCATGTTTCCAAATGACGTCGTTGGAGCCCAAATCGAAATCCAGATCATTTATTTCTACTTTCAAAGTAAAAGGGCAAATTTATGATAGAGCAGGGTCCCTTCTACCATTCTCAGGCGAGAATCATAAATTTTTACAATTGTACTTCATCAGTGATAGAAATTCTGAATTGAATGCACGTTGCGAAATTTCTCGCAACGTTGAAAGGACAATCGTTTCCCAATTGCAACATCTTTTCCCACGAAAATAATAATTTAGTGCGTCTGTTCAAAACAGCAATCGATTTGATGCCTACTATATATCTGCTTGAATCAGACCAAGCTCCACTCTGAACAATACATTTATTTGCGAGATGCAGTTATAAATGACGGTAATACCACAAACATTGGAAGATTAACAATTTTACCTTCGTCATATGCTGGCAGTCCCCGTCATATGCATGAATATGCTCAAGATGCTATTGCGTATGTTCGGCTCTATGGTCGTCCAGATTTATTTATTACATTTACATGTAATCAATCTTGGGACGAGATACTGCAGCTTTTACTTCAAGGAAAATCGGCGGTTCATAGGCATGTGTCTTCTGGCAAAAGTTGAAATCACTGATAAACTACATTGTAAAACTTGAAGTGTTTGGGTCAGTGCCATAAATTCTAATTTATGGGCACACGTAAAAACATAAAATTAACTACAAATATGCGTGTCCGATTACAAAACGATGACTCTGGTCAAACATTTTCAGATCAATTGCTGGCAATGGGAAACGGAAAGCTCCCAGTAGACTCAATTTCAGGACGTATACAACTACCTGCTGATTTTTGTAATTTAGTGACGTCCAAAAATGAATTGATTGAAAAAGTATTTCCGAATATTCTAAAAAATTATAAAAATAATAAATGGCTAAGTGAAAGAGCGATTCTCGCACCCAAAAATATAGACGTCCACGAAATCAACAATATTGTTTTGACCAAGATTCGAGACCAGGCAGTCCTTTACAAGTCAGTCGACACAGTTTTGGAACCAAGTGAAGCGGTTAATTATCCATCTGAATATTTAAATTCCATAGATCTTTCAGGGTTTCCACCACACGTGCTACAACTAAAATAGGCGTACCAATAATACTTTTAAGAAATATAAACCCACCAAAGCTTTACAATGGCACTCGACTTGCCGTAAAAAAAAACAATGGAAAACCTAATAGAGGCCACAATCTTGACAGGGCCTTTTGAGGGTGAGGCTGTTCTTATTCTCGCATTCCCATGATTCCAACGGAACTGCCTTTTCAATTTAAAATATTGCAATTCCCAATTCGATTACCATTTGCAATCACCATTAACAAAGCTCAAGGTCAATCATTAGAAAATGTGGTATAGATCTTAATACTGATTGTTTTTCCCATGGACAATTGTACGTTGCATGTTCGAGGGTCGGTAAACCTGACAATCTATTTATATGCAGCGACAATTGGACAGCGAAGAATGTTGTATATTCGCAAGTTTTACGCAGTTATTTGTATTTTGGAACCAAATGAAGCGGTTAATTATCCATCTGAATTTTAAATTCCATAGATCCTTCAGGGTTTCCACCACACGTGCTACAACTAAAAATAGGCGTACCAATAATACTTTTAAGAAATATCAACCCACCAAAGCTTTGCAATGGCACGCGACTTGCCGTAAAAAAACAATGGAAAACCTAATAGAGGCCACAATCTTGACAGGGCCTTATGAGGGTGAGGCTGTTCTTATTCCTCGCATTCCCATGATTCCAACGGATCTGCTTTTTCAATTTAAAAGATTGCAATTCCCAAATCGATTAGCATTTGCAACCACCATCAACAAAGCTCAAGGGCAATCACTAGAAAGATGCGGTATAGATCTTAATACAGATTGCTTTACCAATGTACAATTGTATGTTGCATCTTGAGGGTCGGTAAACCTGACAATCTATTTATACGCACAGACAATGGGACAGCGAAGACTGTTGTATATTCACAAGTTTTACGTAGTTAATTTGTATTGTATCTATCTATCTATCTATCTATCTATATAAAAACGAGTTGTGTGTATGCATGTTTGTTTGTTTGTAAAAAGAGCGTTTGCATATGACGTCATTATTAGTACATACGGCTTTGTATATGGACAGACAATGGGAAAGCCAAGAATGTTGTATATTCGCAATTTTTACGTAGTTTGAAAACACATATATAAATCTATTTATATTCACAGGTGGGACACAGGGACACAACTACAATGGCACGTAACTAATATGGCGCGTAACGACTTATGCACGCGGGGGGGCTCGGGGGGGGGGGCGAAGCGCCCCACCAACTAGGTGTTGGGGTGGCGTGAAGCGCCACCCCGACAGATAGTATAAATATATATATATATATATGTATATATATATATATATATATATATATATATATATATATATATATATATATATATATATATATATATATATATATACATATATATATATATATATATATATATATATATATATATATATATATATATATATATATATATATATATATATATATATATATACTAGCTATTGGGGTGGCGCTTCGCGCCACCCCAACACCTAGTTTGTGGGAGCGCTATATATATATATATATATATATATATATATATATATATATATATATATATATATATAAATATATATATAAGTGTGTGTGTGTTTTTAACTACGTAAAACTTGCGAATATACAACATTCTTTGCTGTCCCATTGTCTGTGCATATAAATAGATTGTCAGGTTTACCGACTCTTGAACATGCAACATATAATGGTCCATGGGAAAACAATCCGTATTCAGATCTTTACCTCATGATTCTAATGAATTGCCCTTGAGCTTTGTTGATGGTGATTGCTAATCGACCATTCCCTGAGTCGCCATCCTCATTTATATATCCCCCTGTGCACCCCGGCGTCCCCTTTGTAGTTATGTCCCTGTGTCCCGGTCGTCATTTATATTCCCTGTATCCCGGTCGTCATTTGTGTCCCGATGTCCAGTCTGTGATTTCTCTTTGAGTGTCCCGGGCGTCATTTATATTCCTTGTGTCCCGGTGTCCCGGTCGTCATTTATTATTGATGGTGATTGCTAATCGAACATTCCTTTTGTCCCGGTCGCTTTCTCTTTGAGTGTCGTCATTTTTTAGATTGTCAGGTTTACCGACTCTTGAACATGCAACATATAATTGTCCATGGGAAAAACAATCCATATTCAGATCTATACCTCATGATTCTAATGATTGCCCTTGAGCTTTGTTGATGGTGATTGCTAATTGAACATTCCCGGTGTCCCGGTCGTCATTTATATTCCCAGTATCCCGGTCGTCATTTGTGTCCCAGTGTTCCAGTCTGTAATTCTCTTTGAGCGTCCCGTTCGTCTTTGTTTGATGGTGAGCTTTGTTGCCCCTTGAGCTTTGTTGATGGTGATTGCTAATCGAACATTGCCTGTGTCCCCGTCGTCATTTAAACATGACGTCACCTGATCCACAGATCCACAGACAGACAACTTATTTATATATATATATATATATATATATATATATATATATATATATATATATATATATATATATATATATATATATATATATATATATATATCTATATATATATAAAAATAAGTTGTTTGTGGGTTATGTCTGTCTGTCGAGTGACGTCGTGTTTGTCCGCATATGACGTCTGAATTATTTCACACTAATACAAAAGAAGAAAAAAAACTAAAAAAGTAAAAACTACAAAAAACTGAAAAGAAAAAAGAACTAAAAAAGCTAAAGAACTAAAAAAAACTAAAAAAGGTAAAAAACTAAAAACTAAAAAAAAAACTGAAAAAACTAAAAAAGGCAAAAACTAAAAAAAACTAAAAACTAATAAAAAAAACTAAAAAAGCTAAAAAACTAAAAAAAACTAAAAAAACTAAAAAAAGGTATAAAACTAAAAAAACTAAAAACTAAAAAGAAAAAACTAAAAAAAGGAAAAAACTAAAAAATAAAAGAGAAAAAGAAAACTAAAAAAAATATAAATAAAAATAAAAAAAAACTAAAAAGATAAAAACTACAAAAAAAAACTAAAAAGAAAAAACGAAAAAAAACTAAAAAAGCTTAAAAAAATGGTAAAAACCAATAAAAAAAACTAAAAAGAAAAAAAGGAAAAAAAAAACAAAAATTTTTTTCATCATATAATATGACATCTGAATTATTTCATCATATACCAATTCAAAAACGAATGTATTCAAGCCGATGTAGCTGAGTTGATAAGGCGTTATGTTCCAGGTTCTAGATTCAAGAGGTTCCAGGTTCGAACCTTGGATTTAGCATTAATATAAAAGAAGCAAAAATCTAAAGAAGGTAAAAACTACAAAAAAACTAAAAAACTAAAAAATAAAAAATCTAAAAAAGCTTAAAAACTAAAAAAAAAAACTAAAAAAAAGGTAAAAAACTAAAAAAAAACTAAAAAAAAGGAAAAAAACCATAAAATAAACTAAAACTGATAAAAAAAAATAAAAAAAGCTAAAAAACTAAAAAACTAAAAAAGGTAAAAACCAAAAGAACTAAAAAAGAAAAAAAACTAAGAAAAGGAAAAAAACTGAAAAACAAAGGAGAAAAAGAAAACTAAAAAAATAAAAATAAAAATAAAAAGACTAAAAAGATAAAAACTTCAAAAAAACTAAAAAGAAAAAAGAAAAAAAACTAAAAAACCTAAAAAAGGTAAAACCAATAAAAAAAACTAAAAGGAAAAAAGGGGAAAAAATTAAAAATTAATTTCATCATATACCAATTCAAAAACGAATGTATATACAGACCGGGACATCGGGGCACAAATGACGACCGAGACACTGGGATGACGACCGGGACACAGGGAATATAAATGACGACAGGGACGCAGGGACACAACTACAACGGTGACGCCGGGGGCACAGGGGGGATATATAAATGACGACGGGGACACAGGCAATGTTCGATTAGCAATCACCATCAACAAAGCTCAAGGGCAATCATTAGAATCATGAGGTATAGATCTGAATATGGATTGTTTTTCCCATGGACAATTATATGTTGCATGTTCAAGAGTCGGTAAACCTGACAATCTATTTATATGCACAGACAATGGGGCAGCGAAGAATGTTGTATGTTCACAAGTTTTACGTCGTCAAAAACATATCTATCTATATATATATAAAAATAAGTTGTCTGTCTGTGTGTCTGTCAGTCAGGTGACGTCATGTTTCTGTGTCAACTGACGTCATGAAGTTAGTTGTCGTCATTTTTGCTATGACGGTGACGTCATTAAAGATATTTAAGACATATATGTTCACGTAGAAATCTATTAATGTTTAAGTTTAAAATGACTGATGAACTTACCATGGCAAAAGCCAATGAAGATGCTCAAAGGGTCTATGCCAAAAAACTTGCTGCTGATAGAGAAAGTCAGAAAAGAAAGCGTGCCGAGGAACTACCAGAGCAACGCGAAAGCAGACTTGCTGATAGAGAAAGTCAGAAAAGAAAGCGTGCCGAGGAATCAAAAGAACAGCAAGGAAACAGGCTTGAGGCTAAAGAACGCAAAACCGCTCAGTTAGATGAAGATCCACCTGGACAGCGAGAGTCAAAACATATCAAACTGAAAATAATAGCGATGATGATTGGGTTTGGGATTTTGACTTGGATAAGGTCATCAATGCCTACCAGATTTTAGTTAGAAAACAAAGGTTCGGCGATATGTATTTCATAGTGAAGCTGAAAAATAAAGAAGAAAAAGAAAACTGAAAAAAGAAAAAATATAAAAAACTAAAAAATACTAAAAAGAAAAAACACTCAAAGAGAATTACAGACCGGGACACAAATGATGACCGGGACACAAGGAATATAAATGACGACCAGGACACAGGTATTTAAGAATATCGTTCAAAGACAAATTTTTAATTGTAAGAAGACCGTTGAAAGAGAAATTTCTAATTGTAAAATGACTGAAGAACCTACAATGGCAACACACGAGGAAGCTGCTCAAAACGAATGTATTCAAGCCGAAGTAGCTGAGTTGGTAAAGCGTTATGTTTCAGGTTCTAGATCCGAGAGGCTCCAAGTTTGAACCTTGGCTTTAGCATTAATACAAAAGAAGAAAAAAACTAAAAAGGTAAAAACTACAAAAAAACTAAAAAGAAAATATATCTATATATTTATATATATATCTATATATATAAAAATAAGTTGTCTGTCTGTGGATCTGTCAGGTGACGTCAAGTTTCTGTGTCGACTGACGTCATGTTTTCGACTGACGAAATTACAGACTGGAACATCGGGACACAAATGACGACCGGGACACCGGCACATAGGGAATATAAATGACGACCGAGACACAAGGAATGTTCGATTAGCAATCACCATCAACAAAGCACCGGGACAAAAATGACGACCGGGACACAGGGAGTAAAAATGACGACCAGGACATAAGTAAAAAAAAATTAAAAACTAAAAAAAGGTAAAAACTACAAAAAAACTAAAAAGAAAAAAAAACTAAAAAACTAATAAAAAACTAAAAAAGCTAAAAAGCTAAAAAAATGATAAAGGAAAAAAATGAAAAATAAAGGGGAAAAACAAAACTAAAAAAAAGAAAAAAAAACTAAAAAAAGGTAAAAAACTAAAACCTAAAAACAGACCAATTCAAAACGAATGTATATACAGACCGGGACACAAATGACGACCGGGACACCGGGACATGACGACCGGGACACAGGGACACAACTACAACAGGGACGCCGGGGGGCTCAGGGGGGTATATATATGACGATGGCGACACAGGGAATCGTCGATTAGCAATCACCATCAACAAAGCTCAAGGGCAATCATTAGAATCATGAGGTATAGATCTGAATACGGATTGTTTTCCCATGGACCATTATATGTTGCATGTTCAAGAGTCGTTAAACCTGACATTCTATTTATATGCACAGACAATGGGACAGCAAAGAATGTTGTATATTCGCAAGTTTTACGTAGTTAAAAACATATATATATATATATATATATATATATATATATATATATATATATATATATAATATATATATATATATATTAAATATATATATATATATATATATATATATATATATATATATATATATATATATATATATATATATATATATATATATATATATATATATATATATATCTATATATATAAAAATAAGTTGTCTGTCTGTGGATCTGTGGATCAGGTGACGTCAAGTTTCTGTGTCGGCTGACGTCATGAAGTTAGTTGTCGTCATTTTGCTATCACGGTGACGTTATTAACGGTATTTAAGACATTTGTTCACGGAAAAATGTTTAATTGTAAAATGACTGAAGAACCTACAATGGCAACAGCCGAGGAAGCTACTCAAAGAGTTTATGCCAAAAAACTTGCTGCTGATAGAGAAAGTAAGAAAAGAAAGCGTTCCGAGGAATCACAAGAACAGCAAGAAAACAGGCTTGCAGCTGATAGAGAAAGTAAGAAAAGAAAGCGTGCCGGGGAATCACAAGAACAACAAGAAAACAGGCTTGCGGCTAAAGAACACAAAACCGCGCAGTTAGATGAAAATCCACCTGGACAGCGAGAGTCAAAACATATCAAACTGAAAATGATAGCGATGATGATTGGGTTTGGGATTTTGACTTGGATAAGGTCATCAATGCCTACCAGATTTAAGTTAAAAAAAAACAAAGGTTCGTCGATATGTACTTCATAGTGACGCTGAAAAATAAAGAAGAAAAAGAAAACTGAAAAAAGAAAAAAGGTAAAAACTAAAAAAAACTAAAAGAAAAAACACTCAAAGAGAAATTACAGACCGGGACACAAATGACGACCGAGACACAGGGAATATAAGTGACGACCGGGAACCTCAAGAGAAATTACAGACTGGGACACCCGGACACAAATCACGACCGGGACACAGGGAATATAAATGACGACCGGGACACAGGGACACAACTACAATGGGGACGCCGGGGGCCCAGGCGGGATATATAAATGACGACCGGGACACAGGGATTGTTCGAATAGAAATTACAGACCGGGACACCGGGACACAAATGACGACCGGGACACCGGAACTCAGGGAATATAAATGACGACCGGGACACTCAAAGAGAAATTACAAACTGGGACACCGGGACACAAATGACGACCGGGACACAGGGAATATAAATGACGACCGGGACACAGGGACACATCATTAGAATAATGAGGTATAGATCTGAATACGGATTGTTTTTCCCATGTTCAATTATATGTTGCATGTTCAAGAGTCAGTAAACCTGACAATCTATTTATATGCACATACAATGGGACAGCGAAGAATTTTGTATATTCGCATGTTATATGTAGTTAAAAACATATATTTATATCAATCTCTATTCACAGGTGGGACACAGGGACACAACTACAATGGCGCGTAACTAATATGGCGCGTAACGACTTACGCGCGCGGGGGGGCGCGAAGCGCCCACCAAATAGGTGTTGGGGTGGCGCGAAGCGCCACCCCAACAGCTAGTATATATATATATATATATATATATATATATATATATATATTATATATATATATATATATATATATATATATATATATATATTATATATTCACAGGTGAGACATAGGGACACAACTACAATGGCGCGTAACGACTTACGCGCGCGCGGGGGCTTGGGAGGGTGCGAAGCGCCCCCACCAACTAGGGTGTTGGGGTGGCGCGAAGTATATATATATATATATATATAATATATATATATATATATATATATATATATATATATATATATATATATATATATCTTCTATCTATATATATAAAAATAAGTTGTCTGTCTGTGTGTCTGTCTGTGGATCAGGTGAAGTCATGTTTCTGTGTTGACTGACGTCATGAAATTAGTTGTCGTCATTTTTGCTTTGACGGTGACGTCATTCAAGATATTTAAGACATATATGTTCACGTAGAAATCTATTAATGTTTAAGTTTAAAATGACTGGTGAACTTACAATGGCAAAAGCCGATGAAGATGCTCAAAGAGTCTATGCCAAAAACTTGCTGCTGATAGAGAAAGTCAGAAAAGAAAGCGTGCCGAGGAATCAAAAGAACAGCAAGGAAACAGGCTTGAGGCTAAAGAACGCAAAATCGCGTAGTTAGATGAAGATCCACCTGGACAGCGAGAGTCAAAACATATCAAAACTGAAAATGATAGCGATGATGATTGGGTTTGGGATTTTGGCTTGGATGAGGTCATCAATGCCTACCAGATTTTAGTTAAAAAACAAAGCTTCGGCGATATGTATTTCATAGTGAAGCTGAAAAATAAAGAAGAAAAAGAAAACTGAAAAAAAGAAAAAATGTAAAAAACTAAAAAATACTAAAAAGAAAAAACACTCAAAGAGAAATTACAGACCGGGACACAAATGGACGACCGGGACAGAGGGAATATAAATAACGACCGGGACACAGGGAATATAAATGACGACCAGGACACAGGTATTTAAGAATATCGTTCAAAGACAAATTTTTAATTGTAAGAAGACCGTTGAAAGAGAAATTTCTAATTGTAAAATGACTGAAGAACCTACAATGGCAACACCCGAGGAAGCTGCTCAAAACGAATGTATTCAAGCCGAAGTAGCTGAGTTGGTAAAGCGTTATGTTTCAGGTTCTAGGTCCGAGAGGCTCCAGGTTTGAACCTTGGCTTTAGCATTAATACAAAAGAAGAAAAAAACTAAAAAAGGTAAAAACTACAAAAAAACTAATATGGTGCGTAACGACTTACGCGCTCGGGGGGGCTTGGGGGGGGGCGCGAAGCGCCACCCCAACAGCTAGTATATATATATATATATATATATATATATATATATATATATATATATATATATATATATATATATATATATATATATATATATATATATATATATATATATATATATATTTATATATATATATATATATATATATATTATATATATATATATACTAGCTGTTGGGGTGGCGCTTCGCGCCACCCCAACACCTAGTTAGTGGGGGCGCTTCGCGCCCCCCCCCCAAGCCCCCCCGCGCGCGTAAGTCGTTACGCGCCATATTAGTTACGCGCCATTGTAGTTGTGTCCCTATGTCCCACCTGTTAGCTTTTTAGCTTTTTTTAGTTTTTTATTAGTTTTTAGTTTTTTTTTTCTTTTTAGTTTTTTTGTAGTTTTTACCTTTTTTTAGTTTTTAATTTTTTTTTACTTATGTCCTGGTCGTCATTTATACTCCCTGTGTCCCGGTCGTCATTTATGTCCCGGTGCTTTGTTGATGTTGATTGCTAATCGAACATTCCTTGTGTCCCGGTCGTCATTTATATTCCCTATGCCTATGTGCCGGTGTCCCGGTCGTCATTTGTGTCCCGATGTCCCGGTCTGTAATTTCGTCAGTCGAAAACATGACGTCAGTCGACACAGAAACATGACGTCACCTGACAGATCCACAGACAGACAAATTATTTTTATATATATAGATATATATATAAATATATATATATATTTTCTTTTTAGTTTTTTTTGTAGTTTTTACCTTTTTTAGTTTTTTTCTTCTTTTGTATTAATGCTAAAGCCAAGGTTCAAACCTGGAGCCTCTCGGACCTAGAACCTGAAACATAACGCTTTACCAGCTCAGCTACTTCGGCTTGAATACATTCGTTTTGAGCAGCTTCCTCGGGTGTTGCCATTGTAGGTTCTTCAGTCATTTTACAATTAGAAATTTCTCTTTCAACGGTCTTCTTACAATTAAAAATTTTTCTTTGAACGATATTCTTAAATACCTGTGTCCTGGTCGTCATTTTTATTCCCTGTGTCCCGGTCGTCATTTGTGTCCCGGTGTCCCAGTCTGTAATTTCTCTTTGAGTGTCCCGGTCGTTATTTATATTCCCTCTGTCCCGGTCGTCATTTGTGTCCCGGTCTGTAATTTCTCTTTGAGTGTTTATTCTTTTTAGTATTTTTTAGTTTTTTTACATTTTTTTTTCAGTTTTCTTTTTCTTCTTTATTTTTCACCTTCACTATGAAATACATATCGCCGAACCTTTGTTTTTTTTAACTAAAATCTGGTAGGCATTGATGACCTTATCCAAGTCAAAATCCCAAACCCAATCATCATCGCTATCATTTTCAGTTTTGATATGTTTTTGAATGTCGCTGTCCAGGGGGATCTTCATCAACTGCGCGGTTTTGCGTTCTTTAGCCTCAAGCCTGTTTCCTTGCTGTTCTTTTGATTCCTCGGCACGCTTTCTTTTCTGACTTTCTCTATCAGCAGCAAGTTTTTTGGCATAGACTCTTTGAGCATCTTCATCGGCTTTTGCCATGGTAAGTTCATCAGTCATTGTAAACCTTAAACATTAATAGATTTCTACGTGAACATATGTCTTAAATATCTTGAATGACGTCACCGTCAAAGCAAAATGACGACAACTATTGCATGACGTCAGCCGACACAGAAACATGACGTCACCTGATCCACAGACAGACAGACAACTTATTTTTATATATATAGATAGATAAGATATAATCTGGCGTAACAGACATAGTGTAACAGACATAAAAGACAGACAACTTATTTATATATATATATAGATTTTTATGTATATGGATACAGTTTCTTCTTTAGTTTTTTTTCTTTTTTAGTTTTTCTTTTTTTTTAGTTTCTTCTTTTTATTGATTTGTTTTCTTCAATTTGTCAATGTTCATTCTAACATTGACACTTGGAAAAATCTTTACGTGCCAAGTATGCTAAAGCTGCAACAATTTATATTAAACCTCAAAATTGGGGTATCTGTTTTAAGGTTTTCGAATTACTTTAATCTATTGTAAAAATATATTGAAATATTTGTGGAATTCCCAGTTTTTTTTAGTTTTTTCTTTTTTTTTAGTTTTTTAGCTTTTTTTTAGTTTTTTTTTAGTTTTATATCTTTTTATTTATTTACATTTTTTCTTTTTAGGTTTTGACTTTTTTAATTTTTTTAATTTTTAATTTTTTTTTTATTTTTTTTTTTTTATTTTTTTTTAGTTTTTTACCATTTTTCTTTTTTTGAATTACTTTAATCTATTGTCAAAATATTTCTGCAATTTCCAGTTTTTACATTTTAGTTTGTTTTCTATTATATATATAGAAGATATAATCTGGCGTAACGGACAGACAACTTATTTTTATATATATACTAGCTGTTGGGGTGGCGCTTCGCGCCACCCCAACACCTAGTTGGTGGGGGCGCTTCGCGCCCCCCCCAAGCCCCCCCGCGCGCGTAAGTCGTTACGCGCCATAATAGTTACGCGCCATTGTAGTTGTGTCCCTATGTCCCACCTGTGAATATAGATATATATATATATATATATATGGTTTTAACTACGTAAAACTTGCGAATATACAACATTCTTTGCTGTCCCATTGTCTTTGCATATAAATAGATTGTCAGGTTATCCCCCTGTTTCCCCCGGTGTCCCCGTTGTAGTTGTGTCCCTGTGTCCCGGTCGTCATTTATATTCCCTGTGTCCCGGGTCCCGGTCATCATTTGTATCCCGGTGTCCCGGTCTGTATATACATTCGTTTTTTAGTTTTGTTTTTCTCCTTTATTTTTTTCCTTTTTTTTTCTTTTTTAGCTTATTTAGATTTTTAGATTTTTTAGTTTTTTTTATTAGTTTTTAGTTTTTATTTCTTTTTAGTTTTTTTGTCCCGGTCGTCATTTATATCCCCCTGTTTCCCCCGGTGTCCCCGTTGTAGTTGTGTCCCTGTGTCCCGGTCGTTATTTATTTTTTAGTTTTTTACCTTTTTTTAGTTTTTTTAGTTTTTTAGCTTTTTTATTTTTTTATTAGTTTTTAGTTTTTTTGTAGTTTTTGCCTTTTTTTTAGTTTTTTTAGTTTTTTAGCTTTTTTATTAGTTTTTAGTTTTTTTTGTAGTTTTTGCCTTTTTTTAGTTTTTTTAGTTTTTTAGCTTTTTTATTTTTTTTATTAGTTTTTAGTTTTTTTTGTAGTTTTTGCCTTTTTTTTAGTTTTTTCAGTTTTGACGTCACCTGATCCAGTTTTTTCAGGTGACGTCACCTGATCCACGATCCACAGATCCACAGACAACTTATTTTTATATATATAGATAGTTTTTTTTTTTTTACTTATGTCCTGGTCGTCATTTATACTCCCTGTGTCCCGGTGCTTTGTTGATTGCTAATCGAACATTCCTTTTGTCCTGGTCGCTTTCTCTTTGAGTGTCGTCATTTATTAGTTTTTTCCTTTTTTTTTAGTTTTTTATTGGTTTTTTACCTTTATTTTAGCTTATTTTTCAGTTTTTTCCTTTTTTTTAGTTTTTTTTTATTTTTTATTTTTTTTAGTTTTTTACCTTTTTTAGTTTTTTTAGTTTTTTAGTTTTTTAGCTTTTTTACTTTTTTTATTAGTTTTTAGTTTTTTTTTGTAGTTTTTGCCTTTTTTTAGTTTTTTCAGTTTTTTTTTTAGTTTTTTATTGGTTTTTACCTTTATAGTTTTTTTAGTTTTTTAGCTTTTTTATTTTTTTTATTAGTTTTTAGTTTTTTTTTGTAGTTTTTGCCTTTTTTTTAGTTTTTTCAGTTTTGACGTCACCTAATCCAGTTTTTTCAGGTGACGTCACCTGACACATCCATCCACACATCCATCCACACATCCACAGACAGACAACTTATTTTTATATATATAGATATATATATATATATATATATATATATATATATATATATATTATATATATATATATATATATATATATATATATATATATATTTATATATATATTTATAAATATATATATATATATATATATATATATATATATATATTCACAGGTGGGACACAGGGACACAAATACAATGGCGCGTAACGACTTGCGCACGCAGGGGGGCTCAGGGGGGGTGCGAAGAGCCCCCAACAGCTAGTATCTATATATATAAAAATAAGTTGTCTGTCTGTGGATCAGGTGACGTCATGTTTCTGTGTCCACTGACGTCATGAAATTAGTTGTCGTCATTTTTGCTTTGACGGTGACGTCATTCTAGATATTTAAGACATATGTTCACGTAGAAATCTATTAATGTTTAAGTTTACAATGACTGATGAACTTACCATGGCAAAAGTCGATGAAGATGCTCAAAGAGTCTATGCCAAAAAACTTGCTGCTGATAGAGAAAGTCAGAAAAGAAAGCGTACCGAGGAATCAAAAGAACAGCAAGGAAACAGGCTTGAGGCTAAAGAACGCAAAACCGCGCAGTTAGATGAAGATCCACCTGGACAGCGAGAGTCAAAACATATCAAAACTGAAAATGATAGCGATGATGATTGGGTTTGGGATTTTGACTTGGATAAGGTCATCAATGCCTACCAGATTTTAGTTAAAAAAACAAAGATTCGGCGATATGTATTTCATAGTGAAGCTGAAAAATAAAGAAGAAAAAGAAAACTGAAAAAAGAAAAAATGTAAAAAACTGAAAAATACTAAAAAGAAAAACACTCAAAGAGAAATTACAGACCGGGACACAAATGACGACCAGGACAGAAGGAATATAAAAAACGACCGGGACACTCAAAGAGAAATTACAGACTGGGATACCGGGACACAAATGACGACCGGGACACAGGGAATATAAATGACGACCAGGACACAGGTATTTAAGAATATCGTTCAAAGACAAATTTTTAATTGTAAGAAGACCGTTGAAAGAGAAATTTCTAATTGTAAAATGACTGAAGAATCTACAATGGCAACAGTACCACCATCAAAGTAGATTACCAGTGGGTTGTTACATATTCCCCATTATTATCAAAAACATTTAATGCACACATAAACGTTGAATACTGTAACTCCGTAAAGGCAATCAAATACATATGTAATACGTCAACAAAGGCAGTGACATGGCAGTTTTTGGCTTGCAGCCCAAAATCAAAGATTTCGACGAAATCGTACAATATCAGGCTGGAAGATACATAAGCAGTAATGAAGCTGTTTGGCGAATTCTTTCATTTCTGATACATGAACGTAGTCCAGCTGTTGTTCACTTAGCGGTACATTTACAGAATGGTCAACGTGTTTATTTCTCGGAAACCAACGTGCAACAAAGAGCCCTGAATCCACTGGATACAAAATTAACAGCTTTTTTTCGCTTTGCAAAAATGATTCTTTTGCAAAAAAACTGCTGTATACTGAAGTGCCTTCGTATTACACGTGGAATACTAAAAATAAAGTATTTGAACGTCGAAAACAGGGTAAGTCAGTCGACGGCCAACCTACCATCTTCAAAGATACCACGATAGGAAGACTCTACACCGGTCACCCCAATCAACATGAATGCTTCTTTCTACGCCTGCTTTTGGTGAATGTACCCGGTCCGACATCCTTTGAGTATTTGAGAACTGTAAATGGTACTATACATGACACTTACCGTAGTGCATGCCAAGCTCTGAATTTATTGGAGAATGACCAACACTGGTATAACTGCATCAATGACGCGTGCGAAACGTCAACCCCAAGTGAAATTCGTGCATTGTTTGGCATCATTTTAAAATCTTGCTCTCCATCAGCTCCTACAGAGTTATGGGGAAAATATAAGTCAAAAATGTCTGTAGATGTACTCCATCGAAAACAGTTAGAGACGTCAGATATGACTTTTGATTTTACATCAGAAATTTATAACTACACTTTAGTTATTATAGAAGATTTGTGCGTACGTATGGCAAAAAAACCACTTCAGGATATGGGAATGCCTTCATCTAACCGTATCGCTGTTGATTGAAAAAGTATTTCCGAATATTCTAAAAAATTATAAAAATAATAAATGGCTAAGTGATAGAGCGATTGTCGCACCCAAAAATATAGACGTCCATGAAATCAACAATATTGTTTTGACCAAGATTCGAAACCAGGCAGTCCTTTACAAGTCAGTCGACACAGTTTTGGAACCAAATGAAGCGGTTAATTATCCATCTGAATTTTTAAATTCCATAGATCTTTCAGGGTTTCCACCACACGTGCTACAACTAAAAATAGGCGTACCAATAATACTTTTAAGAAATATCAACCCACCAAAGCTTTGCAATGGCACGCGACTTGCCGTAAAAAAACAATGGAAAACCTAATAGAGGCCACAATCTTGACAGGGCCTTTTGAGGATGAGGCTGTTCTTATTCCTCGCATTCCCATGATTCCAACGGATCTGCCTTTTCAATTTAAAAGATTGCAATTCCCAATTCGATTAGCATTTGCAATCACCATTAACAAAGCTCAAGGTCAATCATTAGAAAAATGTGGTATAGATCTTAATACTGATTGTTTTTCCCATGGAAAATTGTACGTTGCATGTTCGAGGGTCGGTAAACCTGACAATCTATTTATATGCAGCGACAATTGGACAGCGAAGAATGTTGTATATTCGCAAGTTTTACGCAGTTAATTTGTATTGTATTTATCTATCTATATAAAAACGAGTTGTGTGTATGCATGTTTGTTTGTTTGTAAAAAGAGCGTTTGCATATGACGTCATTATTAGTACATACGGCTTTGTATATGCACAGACAATGGGAAAGCCAAGAATGTTGTATATTCGCAATTTTTACGTAGTTTAACTCCTGCAGACGAAATGAATGCTTGCCTGAAAAATTCTAATTTATGGGCACACGTAAAAATATTAAAATTAACTACAAATATGCGTGTCCGATTGCAAAACGATGACTCTGGTCAAACATTTTCAGATCAATTGCTGGCAATTGGAAACGGAAAGCTCCCAGTAGTGGGAAAGCCAAAAATGTTGTATATTCGCAATTTTTACATAGTTTGAAACACATACATAAATCTATCTATATTCAGAGGTGGGACACAGGGAAACAACTACAATGGTGCGTAACTAATATGGCGCGTAACGACTTACGCGCGCGGGGGGGGGGGGGGCACGAAGCGCCCCACCAACTAGGTGTTGGGGTGGCGCGAAGCGCCACCCCATCAGCTAGTATATATATATATATATATATATATATAGATATATATATATATATATATATATATATATATATATATATATATATATATATATATTATATATATATATATATATATATATATATATATATATATATATATATATATATATATATATATATATATATATATATATATTATATATATATATATATATATATATATATATATATATATATATATATATATATATATATATATATATATATATATATACTAGCTGTTGGGGTAGCGCTTCGCGCCACCCCAACACCTAGTTGGTGGGGGCGCTTCGCGCCCCCCCCCCCCCAAGCCCCCCCGCGCGCGTAAGTCGTTACATGCCGTTTTTTTAGTTTTTTTAGTTTTTTAGCTTTTTTATTTTTTTTATTAGTTTTTAGTTTTTTTTGTAGTTTTTGCCTTTTTTTTAGTTTTTTTAGTTTTTTAGCTTTTTTATTAGTTTTTAGTTTTTTTTGTAGTTTTTGCCTTTTTTTAGTTTTTTTTAGTTTTTTAGCTTTTTTATTTTTTTTATTAGTTTTTAGTTTTTTTTGTAGTTTTTGCCTTTTTTTAGTTTTTTCAGTTTTGACGTCACCTGATCCAGTTTTTTCAGGTGACGTCACCTGATCCACGATCCACAGATCCACAGACAACTTATTTTTATATATATAGATAGTTGTTTTTTTTTACTTATGTCCTGGTCGTCATTTATACTCCCTGTGTCCCGGTGCTTTGTTGATTGCTAATCGAACATTCCTTTTGTCCTGGTCGCTTTCTCTTTGAGTTTCGTCATTTATTTTTTTCTTTTTTAGTTCTTTTAGTTTTTACCTTTTTTAGTTTTTTTTAGTTTTTTAGATGACAATTTTTTTTAGTTTTTTCCTTTTTTTCTTTTTAGTTTTTTATTGGTTTTTACCTTTATTTTAGCTTATTTTTCAGTTTTTTTCCTTTTTTTTAGTTTTTTTTTTATTTTTTATTTTTTTTAGTTTTTTACCTTTTTTTAGTTTTTTTAGTTTTTTTAGTTTTTTAGATTTTTTACTTTTTTTATTAGTTTTTAGTTTTTTTTGTAGTTTTTGCCTTTTTTATAGTTTTTTCAGTTTTTTTTTTTAGTTTTTTATTGGTTTTTACCTTTATTTTAGCTTATTTTTCAGTTTTTTCCTTTTTTTTTAGTTTTTTTTAGTTTTTAGTTTTTTTAGTTTTTTACCTTTTTTTAGTTTTTTTAGTTTTTTTAGTTTTTTAGCTTTTTTATTTTTTTTATTAGTTTTTAGTTTTTTTTGTAGTTTTTGCCTTTTTTTAGTTTTTTTAGTTTTTTAGCTTTTTTATTAGTTTTTAGTTTTTTTTTGTAGTTTTTGCCTTTTTTTAGTTTTTTTAGTTTTTTAGCTTTTTTATTTTTTTTATTAGTTTTTAGTTTTTTTGTAGTTTTTGCCTTTTTTTAGTTTTTTCAGTTTTGACGTCACCTGATCCAGTT
>NW_027066310.1:0-18872 GCF_032884065.1 Artemia franciscana
AGTATCGGGGAAAAGTATGCTGCGGAAATATCAAATAAATTCGAATGCCTCTAGTCCACCTGATTTTGAGGGAGCATGAAGAATTTTAAGAGCAATGTCCTAAAAGCTGCTGAATCTTCCGTTGGTCAAAAGCTGTCGCAGGAAGCTCAAAGGCTGTCAGACGAAACGATGAAAGTTAAAGAACCATGCCGGCAGGCTTGCCTCAGTGGTAATATGTCAGATGATACAGCCAAGCATCATCGTTTTGAAGATGGCAATACGTTACCAGATGAGTCAGCCCAGCTTGAGAGCTGGAAGGATCACTTCTCTCTTTCTGAACTCCGACGTTGTCCCATATCCTAACCAGATCTCATAACAGCTGCATCGTTCGTGCCTACGATTTCACTTGGTAGTAATGACGAAAAGCCTTTTCCCTCGACGAAATAAACAGATCTATCAAGAGATTAAAAAATAACCACACGCCTGATTGCTGTAGAATAGCTGCTTAGCTTCTGAAATCTAGGGGTCCTGCCATCTTGATATTGTTCCAAACATTGTTCTGCACAGTGTGGCATACGGAAATCATTTCGAAGAATTGGTGGGCTCGAATTATTCACCCACTACGGAAACAGAAAGGATTTAGGAACCAATGTTCTAACTACAGAGGTATAACGTTAGTCTCCGTTCCTGCTAACTTGTTTGCAATGACGCTCCGTGACAGGTGCTTTAGTATACCTAGAAGAAACCGAAGGATTGTACAAGCAGGTTTCGTGCCCGGTTGTTCCACTAGCGAACAGATATTGACTTTACGGCAAGGGGTAGAAAAGACATGGGAATTTCGTAAGAAGGCGTACATAGGCTTCATCGACTTCAAAGCCGCTTTTGAGTAGACAACCTCGAAGAGCTTTAAGCAGCACTGACAATTATGAGAGAAGAAGCTAGCAAGGTTGTGTTAGACATTAGCTGGAGCAAAATAAATTATGTTCATCGATCTGCAACTGCCTCAACAACCCCTCTTGCAATCAAAGTATGCCAAAATCAAACAGCAGTCGGGAAGGATTTCACGTACCTTTGCTCCATTCTGTCAATTGATGGATCAGTCGAGAGAGAAGTCAACGCAAGAATCGCTAAGGTAACTTCTGTCCTAGGGAGACTTTATAACATTTAGCGCAACCCTCTTTTCAGCCGTCCTACAAAGATGCGGATATTTAACGCATCTGTCGGCTCAGTCCTACTCTATGGCACAGAAACTTGGCCAGAAGCCACCAAAACTTTGAGTATGCTGGATATAATTCAAAGCAAAGGAAGAAAGAGAAAAATCGTTGGTACGACTTTTTCAGTAACACCAGCCTCCTGTCCCGTACGATGCAGGTTCCATTCTCTCTTCATTATGTGCAACGTACACTAAGATTATGCAGCCACCTTCTCTGTACGTCACTAGAAACCTCGTGTCGGATTGTATATGACTTTACCCTGTGGTCGCTGGATTTAAACGACCACGCGGTCACCCAAGAGCAAGATGGTGCGACAGCTTACATTGTTTTTTCTAAGTAAGACAAGCATAATACCTGAAGAAGCACCTGAGGCAGCTCAAGACCGGATTTTCTTTAGAAGAATAGTGTCTGCTCTCTCGACGTTGGTGCCAAGTCAGGAGTAAAATAAAGTCAAGTAAATCAAGTCCCCTCTAAAAAACAAAAGAAAACTTCTTTGCTAAGTGAAAGCCTTAATTATTAACTATTGTAAATTAAATTTATGCATACATGCCATGTTTCATACTTACTAGACTCTCTCCGTGCTGACTCTTTGATACCATAATAAGGATAAGACATTTTTGTCAAGGCTCTGGAGGTTAAAAACACAAAAAATACACTTCAGGCTACACAGACGTAGTGTTTTCTTCAAATGTATTAAGACTGTTTGTTTGCAAATGATATGCTACACTTTTTCTTAGATAAGCCAGCACTTTTTGATATTTTTTTATTCTTATTTTGAAAAAATGACCCGAGATGATTCCAAGAAGAAAATTAGTCTTCCTGTCGTGGTGCAGTGGGTGACCTTAGCTTGGTAATACTAGACCCAGAGACCGAGCCTTGCTGTTACAGCACACTCCAGGGCCGACACAGGAGCGTCGTTAGTACGATTACTTTAGGAGAAAATTAGTCAAACCAACTTTAGGCATGTTAAATGAGACTGGATAAGGTTAAACATGTAGCAAGTTTCTTCACCAGTTTCTTATTAAAAAATTGTATTTCGTTGAGGAAAGTTTTTAATAAGCTAGTATAAGAAGCGTGAGAATAAGTATAAATCTGGGAAAAAGGCTCCAAGATCTGAAATTAGGCTAAAATAGGCTTTGAACGATGACGTTCACAGTTTCCCTTAATGCTACCTTTCTCAGATTATGCCTGTATTTTATGTGACACTTTTTGATAATTTTTTAGGTAGAATATTTTTTTTTTAATTTGTTGTCGGTTAAGCGCTGCGTTATCTCTCCCTTGAAAAAAAGCTTCAATTCTCCCTAAAAAAAGATGTTCAGTTTGGACACGGTGAGCAATAAATAGGCCTAATTTACTTCAAACAAGACAGTGACATCTACTCAATGTTTTAGATTAAAACCTCAGCCTGGAATTAAATCATATATTTGTTCAGTCATCTACTTCAAATACTGCAAACTTATTTATTTTTCTCTAATCAGAGAATGGAGTAAAGGTAGGAAAGCAGTGGTTAGAGACACTCAAAATAATGTTTTACATTGTTTTGGAAATAATAATTTCGTTATTGATCAGATAGTGTTGATTTTAGCTTGCGTCAACAGGCCATAAGAAAATAAGCAGTGCATAAGCAGTAACCTAAAAGCAGTGCAACAAGTAAATTGGGTCTCCTATGGAGGAAAGAAACCTTACAACAGGGGGTTAGTTTTTCTTAAGTTTTTTTAGAATGTTCTATAAGATGCAGCAACAAATTGGCTCTAGTCATTTAGCCCAAAAATTTGTAAAATTCAAATGTAAGTGACGTTTAATGATAAAATTTAATTTAAGCAAGAGACGCATCGCTGAGAATAGTAAAGGTAGGATCTAAAGAAGAAAGAAAAGAAGAATAAAGGGTAAAACAGAGAAAGAAAAAGTTATTTCAGCTTTTTGTGATCATTTAGTTCCATACCTGTCGTAATTATTGTAATTTCAGTAATATTACGGAAAAAAAGATAATTATCAACTACGAAGGAAAGCCATAAAAGTATTAATATTATTGCTGATCTTAAAAAAAGTAAAAGATAAGAGGTTTTAATCTTAGCTTACAATTTATTGCAATATTCAGTTTTATAACTTTAGTAATTATTGTGATTTCAGTAACATTTCGGGAAAAAAAAGATAATTATCAACAACACAGGAAAACCCCTAGAAATGTTGATATTGTTTTCAATCTTAAAAAAAAGTAAAAGATAAGAGCTTTTAATCTTAGCTTACGATTTATTGCAATAGATTCTACTTAACAAGTATTTGTGATAAAAATAGATAAATAAAAAAGGTCATGTTTTCCATAGTAAAAACCATAGTAAACCACGCGTGAAGGATTATGACATTTCAAACCCCTTAGAAGATTGGTCTTAAGAACCCAGCCTTTGCGAAAATGTATAAAAGTAGGGTTGAAAATACAGTTCGAGTCCCATATACCTATCCGATCAATCCCTCTACTGTCCTCTCTCCTCTCTGCCCAAATATGAGACTTTGTATTTTGTAGCACAATTGTTTTTTGTAGCACCCCTGATATTTTTATTCTTACTTTATATTTTTTTTTTTATAGGAAACTGAGGCGCAATCGCACTTGAATCCACACGAAGCTGAAATTGCGCTAGGCCTTTCAAGGTACCTTATTCAACAGGGATATTTGCCTACTCAGATAACGATACTTACAACCTATTCGGGACAGTTGCATTTTCTGATGCAGGTGTGTTATTTTTTTCTTTTATATGATTTTATTTCTACTTAAAAGGAATTGAGACAAATTTCTAGTGTCTAAATAAACGGAGACGTACGGGCTGGGCAAGAAACAAAATCATCCTTGTGTTTGTATAAGTGCTGTTGAGAAAAGTCGGATATGAAATAAATAAGAACTAGAACATTTTTAAGATTTTTTTTAGATTGCAATTATGTATATTTGTTTTTATCCAATAAAAGCTAATCAATGAAAGTTGTTATTGCCACACACCCTGAATATCACAAAATTGTGAACAACATACGACTATTAAAGATTGTTTTGGACATTCAATTAGGGTGAGCGCAAGTAAGGTGTCCATAGAAACCAAATAAACGATGTGTTAACCATTAACTGTTTTTTTTTTTTTTATGTAACTGGTCGGGTGGGGTTTATATTTAACCCATAGCTAAAAACGCTTGTAAGTCAAAACTATTTCAGATAAGAACTTTTAATTTAGCTTTAACCAAATACAAAAATACAATATGTTTAACATAAAAACGAATCATCTAGATACATTCCGGGCAAACACCCCTTTTTGCACAAGCGGCAGACCCTAGTCGTCTTCCGGTAAGCTGAACGAGGACAGAGACTGCAGTGCTGATTTTTGCTGCAAGAATGTGACATTTTAGCGTCTGAACTACCTGTAGACTCGATTCCAACAATATCGGACTCGAACTTTCAAAGCTCTCGTGGAAGGGAGTCCCAATTGTGTGAGGATTTCTTGGCGCTGGATCACCTTTTCTTGACTTCTCGTTGTGTTGACAAGTACTCCTGTGTTTACGCCAGCAATATCAAGTATTGCAAAGAAGATTGCAAGTAGCCAGCGCTGACAGCGACGGATGGTATTGTAGTTGGCTGATTTTTATCTAAACTGTCAACGCCAGATTTATTTGAGATATAAAACTCGACAATCTCTGGCTTGCCTGAGTTTGCATCTATCGTGTTTGTGTTGTGCATTGAAGAGATCAAAGCTACTGCTTTGCTTTTGTTAGGCACATACGGTACAATAGTCTTTTTCTGAGTAATGCCCAAGATTGAGGAGCCAGACACACGATCCCTGTGCGGAAAAAAACGCTGCTAGGAGCTCGCAAATATCAATTTCTTCTGGGTCCCTTCCCCTGGGATAGTCGAGTAAATAACACTATTTGGTGCCAACTGAAGATAAAATTTGAATACGTAACTCACGGAATAACGTTTGCAGAAAATAATTATCGATTCCCATGAAGAGTTAAAACCGTGAATAGGGTTACTGGACAAAGGTTTGGGTGGAATGTGAAGTGACTGGGAGAGGCTATCCCCCAAGAACTCTAGATCAGAGAAGCAAAATCCTGGTAACAGGGTCACAACTGGCCAAACAGCCAGTCTTGCAGACTGAATTTGTAAATCATTTCTTTTTTGTGTCTCTTATCTCTTCCTTACTTTCCTCCCATATTTTTTATTCTGCGAAATAAATCATCTTCAACTTTTAATTGCACCTTAGTATTCTTTTTCTTAGATTTCATTGTTGACTTATAGTCTTGATTTATTTCCGAATAGGCCCTGGACCTTTTCGTTTCCACTAAGCTCTTTTTTCTTCTTGCCATTTTGTAGTTCTTCAAAACCTTTGTTTTCCGCTACTGCAGACTGGATCTGCCAATTTTGTCTCTTTTTAGCATTTATCTTTTCATTTCTACTTTCTCAAATTTTTCAATCGCGTAAATTAAATCATCATTTGTATTGGACTCTAGTGCCAACTATCTTTTCTCCCTTTTTGTTTTCTATTTTTTATGGCACTTGGTATTAACCAAGTGACATAGCAATCGCAAATTCTGTCTGTCTATCCGTCCAGGTAACTTCCAGGTAAGCTAGGACGATGAAATTTGGCAGGCGTATCAGGGACCGGACCAGATTAAATAAGAAATAGTCTTTTTCCTGATTTGACCATCTGGGGTGGAGTGGGGGGGCCGTTAATTCGGAGGGAGAATATCGTGTCTCAGAGCTGTTATTTTAAATCCCCAACGGATCTGGTGACATTGGCGGGGGGGGGGGGGGGGGTTGGGAGGGGAAAACCTAAAATCTTGGAAAACACTTAGAGTGGAGGGATCAGGATGAAACTTGGTGGGAAAAATAAGCACAAGTCTTAGATACATGATTTACATAAAGGGAATGGATCCGATTTTTCTGGGGTAGTTGGGGGGGGGGGTCAATTCTGAAAAATTAGAAAAAATGAGATATTTTAACTTACGAACGGGTGATCGGATCTCAATGAAATTTAATATTTAGAAGTATATCGTATCTCAGAGCTCTTGATTTAATTCCCGCCCGGATCTGGTGACATTGGGGGGGGGGGGGAGTTGGGAGGGGGACACCTAAAATTTGGAAAACACTTAGAGTGGAGGGATCGGGATGAAACTTGGTGGGAAAAATAAGCACAAGTTCTAGATACATGGTTGACGTAACAAGAACGGATCAGCTTTCTTTGGGGTAATTGGGGGGGGGGGTTAATTCCGAAAAATTAGAAAAAATGAGGTATTTTTAATTCACGAACGGGTGATCGGATCTCAATGAAATTTGATATTTAGAAGGATTTCGTGTCTCAAAGCTCTTATTTATAAATACTGACCGGATCTGGTGACGTTGGGGGGAGTTTGGGGTGGGGAACCTAAAATCATGGAAAACGCTTAGATTGGAGGGATATTGGGAGATTGGGAGAAGTTTGGGGTGGGGGAACCTAAAATCCGGGTGGTCGGATTTCAATGAAATTTCATATTTAGAAGGATATCATGTCTCAAAGCTCTTATTTATAAATACTGAACGGATCTGGTGACATTGGGGGGAGTTTGGGGTGGGGAGCCTAAAATCATGGAAAACACTTAGATTGGAGGGATCGGGATGAAACTTGGTGGGGAAAATAAGCAGAAGTCTTAGATGCGTGATTTACATAATTTAAACGGATCTGCTCTATTGGGGGGGGGGGGGGGTAATTCTGAAAAATTTCGGGTTCTCATTTTCCGTAAAAATGTTCTGAAGTTTTCTGTTTTCCGAAAAAAAATTCCGAAAATCAATTTTGCACATCTTATTTTCAATATTCTTTGGCCTAACTACTTCCACATTTACCACCGTTACAGAAATCGCCTTTAAGTATATGAGACTTCCGATATTGCCAAAGTCTCCTCCTGCTAAAACATCCACCGCAAGAGTAGATACTATGCCTATTTTTACCGTTTTTCTCTGGAATTTACCGTCCTTCTTTGCAATTTCTATTCTCACCCAAGCAGACGGGCATTTGTCCTTATGTCTATGATAACATACTGTTGTAATCTTATCCCTATGGTCTTTTTTACCTTTTTAATTTGGTCCATTCTCACAAAAGTTTGCTCACTCCCTAAATAAATTACCATTTTGGTCAATTTTCCGTTAAATTTTCCTTCTGTTTTATGTGATTTCAATAACTTATCAATATTTCCTTTATTATGGGCTATAGCCCAATTTGTGCTTTAATTGACTACTTTCTCATCTCTTATCATGGCAATTTTTAGAGAAAGGCTACGGGGAATCACATTTTACTGGATTAATATACAGAGCCGGAATATTGCGTATTTCGTTTTTTTGGTAAGAAGGCTTAGCCTCCCATTTTGATTTATGGGCAGGTCCTCCTCCCCGCACAGTAAACTAAGTAGCATGTTTTTCCGTCTTGTCATTTAATCTATATATATACAAATAAGGTGTCTATGTGTGTGTCGAGTGACGTCATGTTTGTGTGTCGACTGACGTCATGTTTGTCGACTGACGTCATTATAAGGATTGAGCTGTATGCGTCATGAAGTTGTTTGTCGACTGACGTCATGTTTGTCAACTGATGAAATTACATACCGGGACACAAATGAAGACCGGGACACAGGGAATATAAATGACGACCGGGACACAGGGACACATCATTAGAATAATGAGGTATAGATCTGAATACGGATTGTTTTTCCCATGGACAATTATATGTTGCATGTTCAAGAGTCAGTAAACCTGACAATCTATTTATATGCAACATATATATACATCTATCTCTATTCACAGGTGGGACACAGGGACACAACTACAATGGCGCGTAACTAATATGGCGCGTAACGACTTACACGGGGGGGGGGGCTTGGGGTCGCGAAGCGCCCCACCAACTAGGTGTTGAAGGGGTGCGAAGCGCCACCGCAACAGCTAGTGTCCGATGATTCTCATTTTCTCGCAATTGATCTTTAGAGAAATTATGCTGGTGATCCGACGATCTATAAGTTACTTGTGATAAATATTACTGTCCGGAATTGCCCAGCGAACTTCTTTTAGACCTTTTATGGTTTTTCTAACTTTTTGGAGATCTCTCTCAGAAGCCTCCATATTAGTCTCTCTAAGGGTTTCTCTAGTCCTTTCTAACTCATCTCTGTCTCTTTTAATTTCATCTATTTTGGCCCGTATTTTTTCCATATCTTTATGGTCTTCTCTTTCGGCTACGTCTTCTCTTTGTTCCTCATCTTTCTCTTTCTTTTCTATTTTCTTCCTTTTTTGTGCTCTGGCTTTTCTTTCAGCTTCTATACATTCTTGTCTTTCCTCCTCTGTTTTCTCTTCTACTATTTTATGTCAAGTAGAGATGTATACTTTTTGTGTTTTAGAGTATTCTTCATTTAATAAAAGATGCCTTCCAATCTATATATATATATAAATAAGTTGTCTGTGTGTATGTGTGGGTCTGTCTGTCAGGTGACCTCATGTTTGTGTGTTGACTGACGTCATGAAGTTAGTTGTCGTCATTTTTGTTATGACGGTGACGTTATTAAAGATATTTAAGACATGCGTTAACGTAGAAATCTATTAAATTTGAACTGTAAAATGACTGATGAACTTGCAATGGCAACAGCCGAGGAAGATGCTCAAAGAGTCTATGCCAAAAAACTTCCTGCTGATAGAGAAAGTAAGAAAAGAAAGCGTGGCGAGGAATCAAAGGAACAGCAAGGAAACAGGCTTTAGGCTGATAGAGAAAGTAAGAAAAGAAAGCGTGCCGAGGAATAATTGAACACCAAGGAAACAGGCTTGAGGCTGATAGAGAAAGAAAGAACAAGAAAGCGTGCCGAGGAACTACCAGAGCAACGCGAAACCAGACTTGCTGCTAAAAGAGAAAGTGAAAAAAGAAGGCGTGCCGAGGAACTACCAGAGCAACATGAAACCAGACTTGCTGCTAAAAGAGAAAGTGAAAAAAGAAGGTATGGCGAGGAACTACCAGAGCAACATCAAACCAGACTTGCTACTAAAAGAGAAAGAGAAAAAAGAAGGCATGCCAAGGAATCACAAGAACAGCAAGAAATCAGGCTTGCTGCTGATAGAGAAAGTAAGAAAAGAAAGCGTGCCGAGGAATCAGAGCGACCTGAAAGTTATCGCCTGGCATTCAGGTACAGCCCAGTCGATGATTATAGCTTTAGTAGATGTGTTCAAATCGGGACTATGTCTAAAATTTGTCCCTATTGCAAGGTCTTAAAATTCAATGGTGAAACAATGGGAATGTGTTGCGTCTCACGAAAAGTTAAAGTTCCTCTATTGGCTGCACCACCAGAGCCATTGAAGACTTTCCTTACTGGAACTACGTCAGAATCTAAGCGTTTTTTGTCACAAATCAGAAAATATAACTCATGTTTCCAAATGACGTCGTTTGGAGCCCAAATCGAAAATCCAGATCAATTTATGTCTACTTTCAAAGTAAAAGGGCAAATTTATCATAGAGCAGGGTCCCTTCTACCATTCTCAGCCGAGAATCATAAATTTTTACAATTGTACTTCATCAGTGATAGAAATTCTGAATTGAATGCACGTTGCGAAATTTCTCCCAACGTTGAAAGGACAATCGTTCCCCAATTGCAAAATCTTTTCCACGAAAATAATAATTTAGTGCGTCTGTTCAAAACAGCCATCGAATTGATGCCTATTGATACGCATAAAATTGTTATTTCCGCTGACAAAACGCCTCCTGGCCAACATGTGCGTAGATACAATGCTCCAACTATCGACGAAGTGGCAATCGTTATGGTCGGTGATCAGTTTTTTACCTCGAGATATTATTCTTCATAAGCGAAACGCTCACTTGTTAAGAATTGCTGAAACTCATCGATGCTACGATGCCCTACAATATCCTATCATTTTTCGGGATGGATCCGAAGGCTTTCACTTTAATATTAAATTGATGAATCCAGTCACTTACAAAGAAATGAATAAGAAATGCAGTGCAATGCATTATTATTCCTATAGACTGATGATTCGGCAGGATGAAGAAAATTATATTTTAAAATGCCGTCAATTGTTTCACCAATTCGTCGTTGATATGTATGCTAAAATTGAATCAGAACGTTTGCTATATATCCGCCTGAATCAGACCAAGCTCCGCTCTGAACAATACATTCATTTGCGAGATGCAGTTGTAAATGACGGTAATACCACAAAAGTTGGAAGATTAATAATTTTACCTTCGTCATATGCTGGCAGTCTTCAGTACGAGTGATCTATCGTCATATGTACAAAATAACATTTCCAAGTTGACGTCGGAAAAAAAAGACATTTATGATACGATAATGCATTGTGTCGATAACAACGTTTGAGAAATTTTCTTTTTGGATGCGCCAGGAGATACTGGTAAAACGTTTGTGATAAAACTGATTCTGGCATCAATTTGATCAAAAAATGATATAGCGTTGGCAATTGCGTCTTCCAAAATAGCCGCAACATTGCTGCCTGGTGGAAGAACTGCTCATTCCGCTTTGAAATTGCCTCTGAATTTGCATTCTACAGAAACTCCCACGTGCAATATTTCCAAATCATCTGGGATGGGTAAAGTATTGGAGCAATGCAAACTTATTATTTGGGATGAGTGCACAATGGCACACAAAAAACCGCTCGAGGCTCTGGATCAATGCTTGAAAGATTTGCGAGGGAAGTCGAACCCCTTTGTCAGCACATTAATATTGCTTGCGGGAGATTTCAGGCAAACATTACCTATAATATCTAGATCAACTCCTGCAGACGAACATTAAAATTAACTACAAACATTAAAATTAACTACAAATATGCGTGTCCGATTGCAAAACGATGACTCTGGTCAAACATTTCCAGATCGATTGCTGGTAATTGGAAACGGAAAGCTCCCAGTAGACTCAATTTCAGGACGCATACAACTACCTGCTGATTTCTGTAATTTAGTGACGTCCAAAAATTAATTGATTGAAAAAGTATTTCCGAAGGTTCTAAACAATTATAAAAATAATAAATGGTTAAGTTAAAGAGCGATTCTTGCACCCAAAAATATAGACGTCCACGAAATCAACAATATTGTTTTGACCAAGATTCGAGACCAGGCAGTCCTTTACAAGTCAGTCGACACAGTTTTGGAACCAAATGAAGCGGTTAATTATCCATCTGAATTTTTAAATTCCGTGGATCTTTCAGGGTTTCCACCACACGCGCTACAACTAAAAGTAGGCGTACCAATAATACTTCTAAGAAATATCAACCCACCAAAGCTTTGCAATGGCACGCGGCTTGCCGTAAAAAAAAACAATGGAAAACCTAATAGAGGCCACAATCTTGACAAGGCCTTTTGAGGGTGAGGCTGTTCTTATTCCTCGCATTCCCATGATTCCAACGGATCTGCCTTTTCAATTTAAGAGATTGCAATTCCCAATTCGATTAGCATTTGCAATCACCATTAACAAAGCTCAAGGTCAATCATTAGAAAAATGTGGTATAAATCTTAATACTGATTGTTTTTCCCATGGACAATTGTACATTGCATGTTCGATGGTCGGTAAACCTGACAATCTATTTATATGCAGTGACAATTGGGACAGCGAAGAATGTTGTATATTCGCAGTTTTACGCAGTTAATTTGTATTGTATCTATCTATCTATCTATCTATATATATATAAAAACGAGTTGTGTATATGCATGTTTGTTTGTAAAAAGAGCGTTTGCATATGACGTCATTATTAGTACATAAGGCTTTGTATATGCACAGACAATGGGAAAGCCAAGAATGTTGTATATTCGCAAGTTTTACATAGTTTGAAACACATATATAAATCTATCTATATTCACTGGTGGGACACAGGGACACAACTACAATGGCACGTAACTAATATGGCGTGTAACGACTTACGCGCGCGGGGGGGCTTGGGGGGCGCGAAGCGCCCCAACCAACTAGGTGTTGGGGTGGCGCGAGGCGCCACCCCAACAGCTAGTAATTTAATATTATACTTTGTTAACACTTTTGTTTATCTCTTTGTAAGTTTGTGTCTCTTTTTCCATATTTCTTCATACTCTTCATGAGCGATATCTTACTCCCGAATAGAGGGGCAAGTCAAGTGTAATCCATATTCTAGATCCCGAATGCTCTCTTCAGGGTTACCGAAATTTTCCCTAATTAATATGTTTTTCTCTAGGAAACGCAACCCTTGAAGAATTTCTTATCAATGTTCTTCAACTTTTTCCACATTTTCCTTATAACGTTTTTTTGGCAATGGCCTCCCTGGCCTTGTCAAAAGCTGCCAATTCTATCTAAAATGCCGCTAATTTTTTCTAAATTTCTTTATCGCTATGTTTCTCATAGATATCTTTGACCCTACCTAGAAATTTGTCATTATTCAATATGTTTGAACGAGGAACTGTGTCTGAACTTCTACTCCATAAATAAGCCCATATCTTACAGTCAATGTTTTTTCGTTTCGTATCTTTGTTATCTGTGACCGACATTGTTTCAAAATTCAGCTGACATCGAAATACTTATTCAATCTAAATGAAAATACTCTCTCGAATGTCAAACTTCCGGTCTTTCGTAAAACTTGATATAACTCAGTTTGCTAATTCTTTTCGCAAGCTAATTAGTTTCCTCATATAAACGCAAAATTTGGTTTTATTCTAACTAGTCAACGCCCATTCAGGTCTTCGTAATCAAACAGTTCGTGGTAACGAACTGTAGTAAGGAGCGACCCGGCTCAATAGTAACCAAAACTCAAAAAATAGAATTTTGATACCAATAGCTATATCAAAGGAATTGCATTTTAATGCTGATTTTAAATATAAAAGTTTCATCAAGTTTAATCTTACAGATCAAAAGTTACGAGCCTGAGGAAATTTGCCTTATTTTAGAAAATAGGGGCAATCACCTCCTAAGAATCATAGAATCTTAACGAAAATCACACCATCAGATTCAGCGTATCAAAGAACCCATTTGAAGAAGTTTCAAGCTCTTATCTACAAAAATGTGGAATTTTGTATTTTTTCGCCAGAAGGCAATTCACGGATGCGTGTTTATTTGTTTTTTTTTTTCTTTTCTCATTGGTGATCGTATCGACCCAGTAGTCCTAGAATGTTGCAAGAGGGCTCGTTCTAACGGAAATGAAAAGTTCTAGTGGCCTTGTTAAGTGACCAAAAGAATTGGAGGGCACCTAGGCCCCCTTCACGCTAATTATTTTCCCAAAGTCAACGGACCAAATTCTGAGATAGCCATTTTATTCCCCTTAGTCGAAAAACCTACTAACTATGTCTTTGGGGACCACTTACTCCACCACAGTCCCCGTGGGAGGGGCTACAAGTTACAAACTTTGACTAGTGCTTACACATAGTAATAGCTATTGGGAAGTCTACAGACGTTTTCAGGGGGATTTTTTTGTTGGGGGAGGGGTTGAGAATGGGGGGGGTATGTTGGGAACTTTCCATCGAGGAATTTGTCATGGGGGAAGAAAATTTCCATGAAGGGAGAGCAGGATTTTCTAGCATTATTAAAAAAAAACAATGAAAAAATAAATACGAAAAAGTGTTTTCAACTGGAAGTAAGGAGCATCATTAAAACTTAAAACGAACAGAAACTATTACGCATATGAGGGGCTCACCTCCTCCTAATACTTCGCTCTTTACGCTAAAGTATTTTTAGTAATTTCAACTATTTATTCTACGACTTTTGTGATTCAGGGGTCATTCTTAATGGGTAGGGACAAAATTTAACTTTTAATGTAAAGAGTAATAAAAATGTAATAAAAATGTAATAAAAACATGAGAATACAAAAGTTCGTTACGTAAGCTAATTTAAAAGTTACGAATATATATTTTACAAATAAAAACATTCGTAAAAAATTAAAAGTTCTAGTTGCCTTTTTAAGTAACGAAAAAACGGAGGGCAACTAGGCTTCCTCCTCCACTCCTTTTTTTCTCAAAACCATTCGATCAAAACTATAAGAAAGCCATTTAGCAAAAAAAAATGTAAATTTCGTTTTAATTATTCCTCTGCGGAGAGCCAAAATCAAAACATCCATTGATTCAAAAACGTTCAGAAATTAAATAAAAAAAAACAAGTTTTTTTAACTGAAATTAAGGAGCGACATTAAAACTTAAAACGAACAGAAATTACTTCGTATATGAAAGGGGCTGCTTGTGCATCAACGTCCCGCTCTTTACGCTAAAGTTTTTTACTGTTTTAAAAAGTAGAGTTGAGAGAAAGAGTCAAACTTTAGCGTAAAGAGCGGGGACGACGTCATCCGAACGAGTCATCTGCTCAAAGAGCCAGCTCCAGACTTTATGGTTCTATTAAATAAAAAAAACAGGTTTTTTTAACTGAAAGTAAGGAGCGACATTAAAACTTAAAATGTACAGAAATTACTTCGTATATGAAAGGGGCTTGTCCCTCCTCAACGCCCCGCTCTTTACGCTAAAGTTTTTACTGTTTTAAAAAGTAGAGTTGAGAGAAAGTGTCAAACTTTAGCGTAAAGAGCGGGGCGTCGAGGAAGGACCAGTCCCTTCCCTCGCTCTTTACGCTAAAGTTTGACTCTTTGCCACAATTCTACTTTTTAAAACAATTAAAAGCTTTAGCGTAAAGAGCCAGGGATTGGGGAGGGGACAACCCATTTCATACACGGAGTATCTTCTGTTCGTTTTAAGTTTTAATGTCGCTCCTTACTTTCATTTAAAAAAACCTGTTTTTTTTTTATTTCTGGACGTGATCGGATCTCAATGAAATTTGATGTTTAGAAGGAAACTTGGAAAACACTTAGAGTGGAGGGATCGGGATGAAACTTGGTCGGAAAAATAAACACAAGTCCTAGATACATGATTGACATAAAAGGAACGGATCCGCTCTCTTTGGGGTAGTTGGGGGGGGGGGGGTATTTCTGAAAAATTAGAAAAAAGAGGTATTTTTAACTTACGAACAACTGATCGGATCTCAATGAAATTTGATATTTAGAAGGATATCGTGGCTCAAAGCTCTTATTTTAAACCCAACCGGATCTGGTGATATTGGGGGGAGTTGGGAGGGGGAAACCTAAAACTAGGAAAACACTTAGAGTGGAGGGATCGGGATGAAACTTGGTGGGGAAAATAAGCACAAGTCCTGGATACATGATTGACATAAACAGAACGGATCCGCTCTCTTTGGGGTAGTTGGGGGAAGGTTCAATTCTGAAAAATTAGAAAAAATGAGGTATTTTTAACTTACGAACGGGTTATCGGATCTCAATGAAATTTGATATTTAGAAGAATATCGTGTCTCAAAGCAATTATTTTAAATCCTGACCGGATCTGGTGACATTGGGAGAAGTTTGGGGTGGGGGAACCTAAAATCATGGAAAACGCTTAGATTGGAGGGATTGGGATGAAACTTGGTGGGGAAAATAATCAGAAGTCTTAAATACGTGATTTACATAATTGAAACGGATCCGCTCTATTGGGGGGGGGGGGGGTAATTCTGAAAAATAAGAAAAAATGACGTTTTAACTTACGATCTCAGATCTCTTATTTTAAATCTCAACCGGATCAATCGTTATTGGGGGGGGGCAATTGGGGGGACCGGAAATCTTAGAAAATACTTAAAGCGGTGATATCAGGATGAAACTGGATGGGAAGAATAGAAACTTGTCTAAGATACGTGACTGACATAACCGGACCGGATCTGCTCTCTTTGGTGGAATTGGGGGGGGGGGGGTAATTTTGAAAATTGAGGTATTTGTAACTTACGAAAGGGTGACCAGATCTTACTGAAATTTGATATTTAGAAGGATCTTGTGCTTTAAAGTTCTAATTTTAAATTCAGACCAGATCTTGTGACATTCGGGGGATTTGGAGGGTGGAAACCGTAATTTTTGGAAAATGTGAAAATTGTGGTATTTTTATCTTACGAATAGATGATCGGATCTTAGTGAAATTTGATTTTTAGAAGGAATTCATGTCTCAGAGCTCTTATTTTAAATTCCGACCAGATCTTTTGACATTGGGGGGAGTTGGAGGGGGAAATCTTGGAAAAACGCTTGGAGTGGAGTAATCGGGATGAAGGTTGGTGGATATAATAAACAAATGTCCTTGATACGTGATTGACAGAATCGTACTGGATTCGCTCTATTTGGGGGAGTTGGCGGAGGGGTTCAGTGATTTGGCGAGTTTGGTGCTTCTGGACGTGCTAGGACGATGAAAATTGGTAGGCGTGTGATGGAGCTGTACAATTTGACTTGATAAAGTCGTTTTCCTAGATTCGACATCTGGGGGGCTAAAGGGAGAGGAAAAATTAGAAAAATTTGGTATTTATAACTTACGAGTGGGTGATCGGATCTTAATGAATGTTCATATTTAGAAGGACATTGTGACTCAGAGCTCTTATTTAAATCCTGACCGGCATTAAGCCTCCTATTTTAAATCCTGACCGGCATTAAGCCTCCTATTTTCCTTTTTAAATCAATCTATTGATTCATAGAATTTTGTTAGAGCTCATACCATGTTATGATCTCTTGGCTCTTAGCTCTTCTCGCCTCGTCACAAGTGCCATATGAGCTCTTAGCTCTTGTTCACGAACGTTTTCATAAGTAAAAAATATATGTAACTTACGAATCAACTTACGTAGCGAACTTCTATATTCGTACGTTCTTATTGCGAGGCTCACCCCTCGTCGATACCTCGCTCTTTACACTAAAGCTTAAATTTTGTCCCAATTCCTTAAGAATGACACCTGAATCACAAAGGCCGTAGAATAAATAGTTGAAATAACTAAAAATACTTCAGCGTAAAGAGTGAGGTATTACGAGGAGGTAAACCCCTCATATGCGTAATAATTTCTGTTCGTTTTAAGTTTTAATGCTGCCCCTCACTTTCAGTAGAAAAAAATTTCCATATTTATTTTTTCATTGTTTTTTTAAATAATGCTAGAAAATCCTGCGCCCCCTCCATTGAAATTCTCTTCCCCAATAAAACGTTCCTCCATTGAAAGATCCTCCCACGTAACTCCCCCTTCAACTCTCCCCCAAACAAAAAAATCCCCCGAAAACGTCTGTACACTTCCCAGTAACCATTACTATATGTAAACGCAGGTTAAAGTTTGTAACTTGCAGCCCCTCCCACGGCGACTGCGGGGGAGTAAGTCGTCCCCAAAGACATAGTTATTAGGTTATTCGACTATGGTGAATAAAATGGCTATCTCAGAATTTTGATCCGGTGACATTGGGGAAAAAATTAGTGTGGGAACTTCTAATTTCCGTTAGAATGAGCCCTTTTGCGACATTCTAGGACCACTGAGTCGATGCGATCACCCCTGGGAAAAAAAAAACAAATAAACACGCATCCGTGATTTGTCTTCTGGCAAAAAATGCTAAATTCTACATTTTTGTAGATAGGGGCTTGAAAATTCTACGGTAAGGTTATCTGATACGCTGAATCTGATGGCGTGATGTGATTCCCGTATTCTCTAAAATGAGGCAAATCTTCTTGGGCTCGTAACTCGTAACGAGTAAGACTAATCTTGATGAAACTTATATATTTAAAATCAGCATTAAAATGCAATTCTTTTGATGTAACTATTGGCATAAAAATTTCATTTCTTAGAGTTTTGGTTACTATTGAGCCGGGTCGCTCCTTACTACTTTTCGTTACCACGAACTGTTTGACAAAAGTGTGTAAATGCCACAAAAATAAGCCTATTGAAGTAAAACACATTTTTTTAGCGCGAAATTATAGAACAATAGTCTCAATTTCCTCTATGATTTACGTTCCTAACATTCTGTTTTAAATTTTATCAGTGTTTTCTTTTTTAGTTGAGAAAATGTCATTTAGAGTCATTGGGTAAAGCCCGGATAACAGCAGTTGACAATTTTCAAGACGATAAAAATTATATAATCCCGGTTCCCAACCCAATCGCTCTGAACCCCACCATCAGTTTATAGTGTTTTCGAAGCGCTAACCCATTGGAAAGCAGTCCTCTTGCAATCCTAGCGCCTTCAAAATCACTATGCTTGCATGAACAATCGCCAAAAGGCCTCTCGCTGGTAGCAGTTGGATGATGTTCTTGTGGCAGTCAAACGTTAATTCAAAAATCTTTTTTTTGGAGGGGGGGGCTATGAAAAACAGGATTTATGTTGCTTTATCTCGTGCTAAACGTGGTCTTTTTATTGTTGGTAGTATAGCCAGCTTGGACACAAAGTGTGTCCAATTTGAAAAAAAAAAAATTAAGATCACTTCATTTTTTTAACGATTTTTAAAGTTAGCTTGCAAGGATATAATATAACAAAAAGGCATTTATTTTCTTTTAATGATAATCCAATTTTTTTTTTACCATTTTCTCTTCATAGTAAAGGGTCAGTTATTGTTAGGGTTATCCTTTGCCCTTATATCTTTCCAATTGTATTATTCACAGTTTATTAATGTTTATTACTCTTAGTGGTACCCTGATATTCATTCTACATCATACTGTCTCTGATTTTTGTCTTTAGTGTTTTTGTGTGTATAGTTTAAGTTTAACAAATTTTAGTTTGTAAATTCAACAGTATTTTTTTTTTAGTTGAGAAAACGTAGTTTCGAGTCATTGGCTAAAGTTCGGATAACAGTTGTTGACAATTTTCAAGGAGAAGAAAACGATATCATCGTATTGTCTCTTGTTCGGTCAAACGTA
>NW_027066311.1:0-18952 GCF_032884065.1 Artemia franciscana
TTCTAGCTAGTCTATCTACTATTTCTATGAGTCATATGCAAGACGTCATTTTAGAAAAGACTTTTTCACTATTCAATAAATAGATATCAATAGTAGATAGAACAGTGAAAGTTTGATTCTAGCTAGTCTATCTACTATTTCTATGAGTCATATGCAAGACGTCATTTTAGAAAAGACTTTTTCACTATTCAATAAATAGATATCAATAGTAGATAGAACAGTGAAAGTTTGATTCTAGCTAGTCTATCTACTATTTCTATGAGTCATATGAAAGACGTCATTTTAGAAAAGACTTTTTCACTATTCAATAAATAGATATCAATAGTAGATAGAACAGTGAAAGTTTGATTCTAGCTAGTCTATCTACTATTTCTATGAGTCATATGCAAGACGTCATTTTAGAAAAGAATTTTTCACTATTCAATAAATAGATATCAATAGTAGATAGAACAGTGAAAGTTTGATTCTAGCTAGCCTATCTACTATTTCTATGAGTCATATGCAAGACGTCATTTTAGAAAAGACTTTTTCACTATTCAATAAATAGATATCAATAGTAGATAGAACAGTGAAAGTTTGATTCTAGCTAGTCTATCTACTATTTCTATGAGTCATATGCAAGACGTCATTTTAGAAAAGACTTTTTCACTATTCAATAAATAGATATCAATAGTAGATAGAACAGTGAAAGTTTGATTCTAGCTAGTCTATCTACTATTTCTATGAGTCATATGCAAGACGTCATTTTAGAAAAGACTTTTTCACTATTCAATAAATAGATATCAATAGTAGATAGAACAGTGAAAGTTTGATTCTAGCTAGTCTATCTACTATTTCTATGAGTCATATGCAAGACGTCATTTTAGAAAAGACTTTTTCACTATTCAATAATTAGATATCAATAGTAGATAAAAAAGTGAAAGTTTGATTCTAGCTAGTCTATCTACTATTTCTATGAGTCATATGCAAGACGTCATTTTAGAAAAGACTTTTTCACTATTCAATAAATAGATATCAATAGTAGATAGAACAGTGAAAGTTTGATTCTAGCTAGTCTATCTACTATTTCTATGAGTCATATGCAAGACGTCATTTTAGAAAAGACTTTTTCACTATTCAATAAATAGATATCAATAGTAGATAGAACAGTGAAAGTTTGATTCTAGCTAGTCTATCTACTATTTCTATGAGTCATATGCAAGACGTCATTTTAGAAAAGACTTTTTCACTATTCAATAAATAGATATCAATAGTAGATAGAACAGTGAAAGTTTGATTCTAGCTAGTCTATCTACTATTTCTATGAGTCATATTCAAGACGTCATTTTAGAAAAGACTTTTTCACTATTCAATAAATAGATATCAATAGTAGATAGAACAGTGAAAGTTTGATTCTAGCTAGTCTATCTACTATTTCTATGAGTCATATGCAAAACGTCATTTTAGAAAAGACTTTTTCACTATTCAATAAATAGATATCAATAGTAGATAGAACAGTGAAAGTTTGATTCTAGCTAGTCTATCTACTATTTCTATGAGTCATATGCAAGACGTCATTTTAGAAAAGACTTTTTCACTATTCAATAAATAGATATCAATAGTAGATAGAACAGTGAAAGTTTGATTCTAGCTAGTCTATCTACTATTTCTATGAGTCATATGCAAGACTCATAGAAATAGTAGATAGACTAGCTAGAATCAAACTTTCACTGTTCTATCTACTATTGATATCTATTTATTGAATAGTGAAAAAGTCTTTTCTAAAATGACGTCTTGCATA
Organism: Artemia franciscana; assembly: GCF_032884065.1. NCBI lineage: Eukaryota > Metazoa > Arthropoda > Branchiopoda > Anostraca > Artemiidae > Artemia > Artemia franciscana. The sequence goes on from NW_027066311.1 coordinate 1,781, forward strand.
TGACTCATAGAAATAGTAGATAGACTAGCTAGAATCAAACTTTCACTGTTCTATCTACTATTGATATCTATTTATTGAATAGTGAAAAAGTCTTTTCTAAAATGACGTCTTGCATATGACTCATAGAAATAGTAGATAGACTAGCTAGAATCAAACTTTCACTGTTCTATCTACTATTGATATCTATTTATTGAATAGTGAAAAAGTCTTTTCTAAAATGACGTCTTGCATATGACTCATAGAAATAGTAGATAGACTAGCTAGAATCAAACTTTCACTGTTCTAGCTACTATTGATATCTATTTATTGAATAGTGAAAAAGTCTTTTCTAAAATGACGTCTTGCATATGACTCATAGAAATAGTAGATAGACTAGCTAGAATCAAACTTTCCCTGTTCTATCTACTATTGATATCTATTTATTGAATAGTGAAAAAGTCTTTTCTAAAATGACGTCTTGCATATGACTCATAGAAATAGTAGATAGACTAGCTAGAATCAAACTTTCACTGTTCTATCTACTATTGATATCTATTTATTGAATAGTGAAAAAGTCTTTTCTAAAATGACGTCTTGCATATGACTCATAGAAATAGTAGATAGACTAGCTAGAATCAAACTTTCACTGTTCTATCTACTATTGATATCTATTTATTGAATAGTGAAAAAGTCTTTTCTAAAATGACGTCTTGCATATGACTCATAGAAATAGTAGATAGACTAGCTAGAATCAAACTTTCACTGTTCTATCTACTATTGATATCTATTTATTGAATAGTGAAAAAGCCTTTTTCTAAAATGACGTCTTGCATATGACTCATAGAAATAGTAGATAGACTAGCTAGAATCAAACTTTCACTGTTCTATCTACTATTGATATCTATTTATTGAATAGTGAAAAAGTCTTTTCTAAAATGACGTCTTGCATATGATTCATAGAAATAGTAGATAAACTAGCTAGAATCAAACTTTCACTGTTCTATCTACTATTGATATCTATTTATTGAATAGTGAAAAAGTCTTTTCTAAAATGACGTCTTGCATATGACTCATAGAAATAGTAGATAGACTAGCTAGAATCAAACTTTCACTGTTCTATCTACTATTGATATCTATTTATTGAATAGTGAAAAAGTCTTTTCTAAAATGACGTCTTGCATATGACTCATAGAAATAGTAGATAGACTAGCTAGAATCAAACTTTCACTGTTCTATCTACTATTGATATCTATTTATTGAATAGTGAAAAAGTCTTTTCTAAAATGACGTCTTGTATATGACTCATAGAAATAGTAGATAGACTAGCTAGAATCAAACTTTCACTGTTCTATCTACTATTGATATCTATTTATTGAATAGTGAAAAAGTCTTTTCTAAAATGACGTCTTGCATATGACTCATAGAAATAGTAGATAGACTAGCTAGAATCAAACTTTCACTGTTCTATCTACTATTGATATCTATTTATTGAATAGTGAAAAAGTCTTTTCTAAAATGACGTCTTGCATATGACTCATAGAAATAGTAGATAGACTAGCTAGAATCAAACTTTCACTGTTCTATCTACTATTGATATCTATTTATTGAATAGTGAAAAAGTCTTTTCTAAAATGACGTCTTGCATATGACTCATAGAAATAGTAGATAGACTAGCTAGAATCAAACTTTCACTGTTCTATCTACTATTGATATCTATTTATTGAATAGTGAAAAAGTCTTTTCTAAAATAAAGTCTTGCATATGACTCATAGAAATAGTAGATAGACTAGCTAGAATCAAACTTTCACTGTTCTATCTACTATTGATATCTATTTATTGAATAGTGAAAAAGTCTTTTCTAAAATGACGTCTTGCATATGACTCATAGAAATAGTAGATAGACTAGCTAGAATCAAACTTTCACTGTTCTATCTACTATTGATATCTATTTATTGAATAGTGAAAAAGTCTTTTCTAAAATGACGTCTTGCATATGACTCATAGAAATAGTAGATAGACTAGCTAGAATCAAACTTTCACTGTTCTATCTACTATTGATATCTATTTATTGAATAGTGAAAAAGTCTTTTCAAAAATGACGTCTTGCATATGACTCATAGAAATAGTAGATAGACTAGCTAGAATCAAACTTTCACTGTTCTATCTACTATTGATATCTATTTATTGAATAGTGAAAAAGTCTTTTCTAAAATGACGTCTTGCATATGACTCATAGAAATAGTAGATAGACTAGCTAGAATCAAACTTTCACTGTTCTATCTACTATTGATATCTATTTATTGAATAGTGAAAAAGTCTTTTCTAAAATGACGTCTTGCATATGACTCATAGAAATAGTAGATAGACTAGCTAGAATCAAACTTTCACTGTTCTATCTACTATTGATATCTATTTATTGAATAGTGAAAAAGTCTTTTCTAAAATGACGTCTTGCATATGACTCATAGAAATAGTAGATAGACTAGCTAGAATCAAACTTTCACTGTTCTATCTACTATTGATATCTATTTATTGAATAGTGAAAAAGTCTTTTCTAAAATGACGTCTTGCATATGACTCATAGAAATAGTAGATAGACTAGCTAGAATCAAACTTTCACTGTTCTATCTACTATTGATATCTATTTATTGAATAGTGAAAAAGTCTTTTCTAAAATGACGTCTTGCATATGACTCATAGAAATAGTAGATAGACTAGCTAGAATCAAACTTTCACTGTTCTATCTACTATTGATATCTATTTATTGAATAGTGAAAAAGTCTTTTCTAAAATGACGTCTTGCATATGACTCATAGAAATAGTAGTTAGACTAGCTAGAATCAAACTTTCACTGTTCTATCTACTATTGATATCTATTTATTGAATAGTGAAAAAGTCTTTTCTAAAATGACGTCTTGCATATGACTCATAGAAATAGTAGATAGACTAGCTAGAATCAAACTTTCACTGTTCTATCTACTATTGATATCTATTTATTGAATAGTGAAAACGTCTTTTCTAAAATGACGTCTTGCATATGACTCATAGAAATAGTAGATAGACTAGCTAGAATCAAACTTTCACTGTTCTATCTACTATTGATATCTATTTATTGAATAGTGAAAAAGTCTTTTCTAAAATGACGTCTTGCATATGACTCATAGAAATAGTAGATAGACTAGCTAGAATCAAACTTTCACTGTTCTATCTACTATTGATATCTATTTATTGAATAGTGAAAAAGTCTTTTCTAAAATGACGTCTTGCATATGACTCATAGAAATAGTAGATAGACTAGCTAGAATCAAACTTTCACTGTTCTATCTACTATTGATATCTATTTATTGAATAGTGAAAAAGTCTTTTCTAAAATGACGTCTTGCATATGACTCATAGAAATAGTAGATAGACTAGCTAGAATCAAACTCTCACTGTTCTATCTACTATTGATATCTATTTATTGAATAGTGAAAAAGTCTTTTCTAAAATGACGTCTTGCATATGACTCATAGAAATAGTAGATAGACTAGCTAGAATCAAACTTTCACTGTTCTATCTACTATTGATATCTATTTATTGAATAGTGAAAAAGTCTTTTCTAAAATGACGTCTTGCATATGACTCATAGAAATAGTAGATAGACTAGCTAGAATCAAACTTTCACTGTTCTATCTACTATTGATATCTATTTATTGAATAGTGAAAAAGTCTTTTCTAAAATGACGTCTTGCATATGACTCATAGAAATAGTAGATAGACTAGCTAGAATCAAACTTTCACTGTTCTATCTACTATTGATATCTATTTATTGAATAGTGAAAAAGTCTTATCTAAAATGACGTCTTGCATATGACTCATAGAAATAGTAGATAGACTAGCTAGAATCAAACTTTCACTGTTCTATCTACTATTGATATCTATTTATTGAATAGTGAAAAAGTCTTTTCTAAAATGACGTCTTGCATATGACTCATAGAAATAGTAGATAGACTAGCTAGAATCAAACTTTCACTGTTCTATCTACTATTGATATCTATTTATTGAATAGTGAAAAAGTCTTTTCTAAAATGACGTCTTGCATATGACTCATAGAAATAGTAGATAGACTAGCTAGAATCAAACTTTCACTGTTCTATCTACTATTGATATCTATTTATTGAATAGTGAAAAAGTCTTTTCTAAAATGACGTCTTGCATATGACTCATAGAAATAGTAGATAGACTAGCTAGAATCAAACTTTCACTGTTCTATCTACTATTGATATCTATTTATTGAATAGTGAAAAAGTCTTTTCTAAAATGACCTCTTGCATATGACTCATAGAAATAGTAGATAGACTAGCTAGAATCAAACTTTCACTGATCTATCTACTATTGATATCTATTTATTGAATAGTGAAAAAGTCTTTTCTAAAATGACGTCTTGCATATGACTCATAGAAATAGTAGATAGACTAGCTAGAATCAAACTTTCACTGTTCTATCTACTATTGATATCTATTTATTGAATAGTGAAAAAGTCTTTTCTAAAATGACGTCTTGCATATGACTCATAGAAATAGTAGATAGACTAGCTAGAATCAAACTTTCACTGTTCTATCTACTATTGATATCTATTTATTGAATAGTGAAAAAGTCTTTTCTAAAATGACGTCTTGCATATGACTCATAGAAATAGTAGATAGACTAGCTAGAATCAAACTTTCACTGTTCTATCTACTATTGATATCTATTTATTGAATAGTGAAAAAGTCTTTTCTAAAATGACGTCTTGCATATGACTCATAGAAATAGTAGATAGACTAGCTAGAATCAAACTTTCACTGTTCTATCTACTATTGATATCTATTTATTGAATAGTGAAAAAGTCTTTTCTAAAATGACGTCTTGCATATGACTCATAGAAATAGTAGATAGACTAGCTAGAATCAAACTTTCACTGTTCTATCTACTATTGATATCTATTTATTGAATAGTGAAAAAGTCTTTTCTAAAATGACGTCTTGCATATGACTCATAGAAATAGTAGATAGACTAGATAGAATCAAACTTTCACTGTTCTATCTACTATTGATATCTATTTATTGAATAGTGAAAAAGTCTTTTCTAAAATGACGTCTTGCATATGACTCATAGAAATAGTAGATAGACTAGCTAGAATCAAACTTTCACTGTTCTATCTACTATTGATATCTATTTATTGAATAGTGAAAAAGTCTTTTCTAAAATGACGTCTTGCATATGACTCATAGAAATAGTAGATAGACTAGCTAGAATCAAACTTTCACTGTTCTATCTACTATTGATATCTATTTATTGAATAGTGAAAAAGTCTTTTCTAAAATGACGTCTTGCATATGACTCATAGAAATAGTAGATAGACTAGCTAGAATCAAACTTTCACTGTTCTATCTACTATTGATATCTATTTATTGAATAGTGAAAAAGCCTTTTCTAAAATGACGTCTTGCATATGACTCATAGAAATAGTAGATAGACTAGCTAGAATCAAACTTTCACTGTTCTATCTACTATTGATATCTATTTATTGAATAGTGAAAAAGTCTTTTCTAAAATGACGTCTTGCATATGACTCATAGAAATAGTAGATAGACTAGCTAGAATCAAACTTTCACTGTTCTATCTACTATTGATATCTATTTATTGAATAGTGAAAAAGTCTTTTCTAAAATGACGTCTTGCATATGACTCATAGAAATAGTAGATAGACTAGCTAGAATCAAACTTTCACTGTTCTATCTACTATTGATATCTATTTATTGAATAGTGAAAAAGTCTTTTCTAAAATGACGTCTTGCATATGACTCATAGAAATAGTAGATAGACTAGCTAGAATCAAACTTTCACTGTTCTATCTGCTATTGATATCTATTTATTGAATAGTGAAAAAGTCTTTTCTAAAATGACGTCTTGCATATGACTCATAGAAATAGTAGATAGACTAGCTAGAATCAAACTTTCACTGTTCTATCTACTATTGATATCTATTTATTGAATAGTGAAAAAGTCTTTTCTAAAATGACGTCTTGCATATGACTCATAGAAATAGTAGATAGACTAGCTAGAATCAAACATTCACTGTTCTATCTACTATTGATATCTATTTATTGAATAGTGAAAAAGTCTTTTCTAAAATGACGTCTTGCATATGACTCATAGAAATAGCAGATAGACTAGCTAGAATCAAACTTTCACTGTTCTATCTACTATTGATATCTATTTATTGAATAGTGAAAAAGTCTTTTCTAAAATGACGTCTTGCATATGACTCATAGAAATAGTAGATAGACTAGCTAGAATCAAACTTTCACTGTTCTATCTACTATTGATATCTATTTATTGAATAGTGAAAAAGTCTTTTCTAAAATAAAGTCTTGCATATGACTCATAGAAATAGTAGATAGACTAGCTAGAATCAAACTTTCACTGTTCTATCTACTATTGATATCTATTTATTGAATAGTGAAAAAGTCTTTTCTAAAATGACGTCTTGCATATGACTCATAGAAATAGTAGATAGACTAGCTAGAATCAAACTTTCACTGTTCTATCTACTATTGATATCTATTTATTGAATAGTGAAAAAGTCTTTTCTAAAATGACGTCTTGCATATGACTCATAGAAATAGTAGATAGACTAGCTAGAATCAAACTTTCACTGTTCTATCTACTATTGATATCTATTTATTGAATAGTGAAAAAGTCTTTTCTAAAATGACGTCTTGCATATGACTCATAGAAATAGTAGATAGACTAGCTAGAATCAAACTTTCACTGTTCTATCTACTATTGATATCTATTTATTGAATAGTGAAAAAGTCTTTTCTAAAATGACGTCTTGCATATGACTCATAGAAATAGTAGATAGACTAGCTAGAATCAAACTTTCACTGTTCTATCTACTATTGATATCTATTTATTGAATAGTGAAAAAGTCTTTTCTAAAATGACGTCTTGCATATGACTCATAGAAATAGTAGATAGACTAGCTAGAATCAAACTTTCACTGTTCTATCTACTATTGATATCTATTTATTGAATAGTGAAAAAGTCTTTTCTAAAATGACGTCTTGCATATGACTCATAGAAATAGTAGATAGACTAGCTAGAATCAAACTTTCACTGTTCTATCTACTATTGATATCTATTTATTGAATAGTGAAAAAGTCTTTTCTAAAATGACGTCTTGCATATGACTCATAGAAATAGTAGATAGACTAGCTAGAATCAAACTTTCACTGTTCTATCTACTATTGATATCTATTTATTGAATAGTGAAAAAGTCTTTTCTAAAATGACGTCTTGCATATGACTCATAGAAATAGTAGATAGACTAGCTAGAATCAAACTTTCACTGTTCTATCTACTATTGATATCTATTTATTGAATAGTGAAAAAGTCTTTTCTAAAATGACGTCTTGCATATGACTCATAGAAATAGTAGATAGACTAGCTAGAATCAAACTTTCACTGTTCTATCTACTATTGATATCTATTTATTGAATAGTGAAAAAGTCTTTTCTAAAATGACGTCTTGCATATGACTCATAGAAATAGTAGATAGACTAGCTAGAATCAAACTTTCACTGTTCTATCTACTATTGATATCTATTTATTGAATAGTGAAAAAGTCTTTTCTAAAATGACGTCTTGCATATGACTCATAGAAATAGTAGATAGACTAGCTAGAATCAAACTTTCACTGTTCTATCTACTATTGATATCTATTTATTGAATAGTGAAAAAGTCTTTTCTAAAATGACGTCTTGCATATGACTCATAGAAATAGTAGATAGACTAGCTAGAATCAAACTTTCACTGTTCTATCTACTATTGATATCTATTTATTGAATAGTGAAAAAGTCTTTTCTAAAATGACGTCTTGCATATGACTCATAGAAATAGTAGATAGACTAGCTAGAATCAAACTTTCACTGTTCTATCTACTATTGATATCTATTTATTGAATAGTGAAAAAGTCTTTTCTAAAATGACGTCTTGCATATGACTCATAGAAATAGTAGATAGACTAGCTAGAATCAAACTTTCACTGTTCTATCTACTATTGATATCTATTTATTGAATAGTGAAAAAGTCTTTTCTAAAATGACGTCTTGCATATGACTCATAGAAATAGTAGATAGACTAGCTAGAATCAAACTTTCACTGTTCTATCTACTATTGATATCTATTTATTGAATAGTGAAAAAGTCTTTTCTAAAATGACGTCTTGCATATGACTCATAGAAATAGTAGATAGACTAGCTAGAATCAAACTTTCACTGTTCTATCTACTATTGATATCTATTTATTGAATAGTGAAAAAGTCTTATCTAAAATGACGTCTTGCATATGACTCATAGAAATAGTAGATAGACTAGCTAGAATCAAACTTTCACTGTTCTATCTACTATTGATATCTATTTATTGAATAGTGAAAAAGTCTTTTCTAAAATGACGTCTTGCATATGACTCATAGAAATAGTAGATAGACTAGCTAGAATCAAACTTTCACTGTTCTATCTACTATTGATATCTATTTATTGAATAGTGAAAAAGTCTTTTCTAAAATGACGTCTTGCATATGACTCATAGAAATAGTAGATAGACTAGCTAGAATCAAACTTTCACTGTTCTATCTACTATTGATATCTATTTATTGAATAGTGAAAAAGTCTTTTCTAAAATGACGTCTTGCATATGACTCATAGAAATAGTAGATAGACTAGCTAGAATCAAACTTTCACTGTTCTATCTACTATTGATATCTATTTATTGAATAGTGAAAAAGTCTTTTCTAAAATGACGTCTTGCATATGACTCATAGAAATAGTAGATAGACTAGCTAGAATCAAACTTTCACTGATCTATCTACTATTGATATCTATTTATTGAATAGTGAAAAAGTCTTTTCTAAAATGACGTCTTGCATATGACTCATAGAAATAGTAGATAGACTAGCTAGAATCAAACTTTCACTGTTCTATCTACTATTGATATCTATTTATTGAATAGTGAAAAAGCCTTTTCTAAAATGACGTCTTGCATATGACTCATAGAAATAGTAGATAGACTAGCTAGAATCAAACTTTCACTGTTCTATCTACTATTGATATCTATTTATTGAATAGTGAAAAAGTCTTTTCTAAAATGACGTCTTGCATATGACTCATAGAAATAGTAGATAGACTAGCTAGAATCAAACTTTCACTGTTCTATCTACTATTGATATCTATTTATTGAATAGTGAAAAAGTCTTTTCTAAAATGACGTCTTGCATATGACTCATAGAAATAGTAGATAGACTAGCTAGAATCAAACTTTCACTGTTCTATCTACTATTGATATCTATTTATTGAATAGTGAAAAAGTCTTTTCTAAAATGACGTCTTGCATATGACTCATAGAAATAGTAGATAGACTAGCTAGAATCAAACTTTCACTGTTCTATCTACTATTGATATCTATTTATTGAATAGTGAAAAAGTCTTTTCTAAAATGACGTCTTGCATATGACTCATAGAAATAGTAGATAGACTAGCTAGAATCAAACTTTCACTGTTCTATCTACTATTGATATCTATTTATTGAATAGTGAAAAAGTCTTTTCTAAAATGACGTCTTGCATATGACTCATAGAAATAGTAGATAGACTAGCTAGAATCAAACTTTCACTGTTCTATCTACTATTGATATCTATTTATTGAATAGTGAAAAAGTCTTTTCTAAAATGACGTCTTGCATATGACTCATAGAAATAGTAGATAGACTAGCTAGAATCAAACTTTCACTGTTCTATCTACTATTGATATCTATTTATTGAATAGTGAAAAAGTCTTTTCTAAAATGACGTCTTGCATATGACTCATAGAAATAGTAGATAGACTAGCTAGAATCAAACTTTCACTGTTCTATCTACTATTGATATCTATTTATTGAATAGTGAAAAAGTCTTTTCTAAAATGACGTCTTGCATATGACTCATAGAAATAGTAGATAGACTAGCTAGAATCAAACTTTCACTGTTCTATCTACTATTGATATCTATTTATTGAATAGTGAAAAAGTCTTTTCTAAAATGACGTCTTGCATATGACTCATAGAAATAGTAGATAGACTAGCTAGAATCAAACTTTCACTGTTCTATCTACTATTGATATCTATTTATTGAATAGTGAAAAAGTCTTTTCTAAAATGACGTCTTGCATATGACTCATAGAAATAGTAGATAGACTAGCTAGAATCAAACTTTCACTGTTCTATCTACTATTGATATCTATTTATTGAATAGTGAAAAAGTCTTTTCTAAAATGACGTCTTGCATATGACTCATAGAAATAGTAGATAGACTAGCTAGAATCAAACTTTCACTGTTCTATCTACTATTGATATCTATTTATTGAATAGTGAAAAAGTCTTTTCTAAAATGACGTCTTGCATATGACTCATAGAAATAGTAGATAGACTAGCTAGAATCAAACTTTCACTGTTCTATCTACTATTGATATCTATTTATTGAATAGTGAAAAAGTCTTTTCTAAAATGACGTCTTGCATATGACTCATAGAAATAGTAGATAGACTAGCTAGAATCAAACTTTCACTGTTCTATCTACTATTGATATCTATTTATTGAATAGTGAAAAAGTCTTTTCTAAAATGACGTCTTGCATATGACTCATAGAAATAGTAGATAGACTAGCTAGAATCAAACTTTCACTGTTCTATCTACTATTGATATCTATTTATTGAATAGTGAAAAAGTCTTTTCTAAAATGACGTCTTGCATATGACTCATAGAAATAGTAGATAGACTAGCTAGAATCAAACTTTCACTGTTCTATCTACTATTGATATCTATTTATTGAATAGTGAAAAAGTCTTTTCTAAAATGACGTCTTGCATATGACTCATAGAAATAGTAGATAGACTAGCTAGAATCAAACTTTCACTGTTCTATCTACTATTGATATCTATTTATTGAATAGTGAAAAAGTCTTTTCTAAAATGACGTCTTGCATATGACTCATAGAAATAGTAGATAGACTAGCTAGAATCAAACTTTCACTGTTCTATCTACTATTGATATCTATTTATTGAATAGTGAAAAAGTCTTTTCTAAAATGACGTCTTGCATATGACTCATAGAATAGTAGATAGACTAGCTAGAATCAAACTTTCACTGTTCTATCTACTATTGATATCTATTTATTGAATAGTGAAAAAGTCTTTTCTAAAATGACGTCTTGCATATGACTCATAGAAATAGTAGATAGACTAGCTAGAATCAAACTTTCACTGTTCTATCTACTATTGATATCTATTTATTGAATAGTGAAAAAGTCTTTTCTAAAATGACGTCTTGCATATGACTCATAGAAATAGTAGATAGACTAGCTAGAATCAAACTTTCACTGTTCTATCTACTATTGATATCTATTTATTGAATAGTGAAAAAGTCTTTTCTAAAATGACGTCTTGCATATGACTCATAGAAATAGTAGATAGACTAGCTAGAATCAAACTTTCACTGTTCTATCTACTATTGATATCTATTTATTGAATAGTGAAAAAGTCTTTTCTAAAATGACGTCTTGCATATGACTCATAGAAATAGTAGATAGACTAGCTAGAATCAAACTTTCACTGTTCTATCTACTATTGATATCTATTTATTGAATAGTGAAAAAGTCTTTTCTAAAATGACGTCTTGCATATGACTCATAGAAATAGTAGATAGACTAGCTAGAATCAAACTTTCACTGTTCTATCTACTATTGATATCTATTTATTGAATAGTGAAAAAGTCTTTTCTAAAATGACGTCTTGCATATGACTCATAGAAATAGTAGATAGACTAGCTAGAATCAAACTTTCACTGTTCTATCTACTATTGATATCTATTTATTGAATAGTGAAAAAGTCTTTTCTAAAATGAAGTCTTGCATATGACTCATAGAAATAGTAGATAGACTAGCTAGAATCAAACTTTCACTGTTCTATCTACTATTGATATCTATTTATTGAATAGTGAAAAAGTCTTTTCTAAAATGACGTCTTGCATATGACTCATAGAAATAGTAGATAGACTAGCTAGAATCAAACTTTCACTGTTCTATCTACTATTGATATCTATTCATTGAATAGTGAAAAAGTCTTTTCTAAAATGACGTCTTGCATATGACTCATAGAAATAGTAGATAGACTAGCTAGAATCAAACTTTCACTGTTCTATCTACTATTGATATCTATTTATTGAATAGTGAAAAAGTCTTTTCTAAAATGACGTCTTGCATATGACTCATAGAAATAGTAGATAGACTAGCTAGAATCAAACTTTCACTGTTCTATCTACTATTGATATCTATTTATTGAATAGTGAAAAAGTCTTTTCTAAAATGACGTCTTGCATATGACTCATAGAAATAGTAGATAGACTAGCTAGAATCAAACTTTCACTGTTCTATCTACTATTGATATCTATTATTGAATAGTGAAAAAGTCTTTTCTAAAATGACGTCTTGCATATGACTCATAGAAATAGTAGATAGACTAGCTAGAATCAAACTTTCACTGTTCTATCTACTATTGATATCTATTTATTGAATAGTGAAAAAGTCTTTTCTAAAATGACGTCTTGCATATGACTCATAGAAATAGTAGATAGACTAGCTAGAATCAAACTTTCACTGTTCTATCTACTATTGATATCTATTTATTGAATAGTGAAAAAGTCTTTTCTAAAATGACGTCTTGCATATGACTCATAGAAATAGTAGATAGACTAGCTAGAATCAAACTTTCACTGTTCTATCTACTATTGATATCTATTTATTGAATAGTGAAAAAGTCTTTTCTAAAATGACGTCTTGCATATGACTCATAGAAATAGTAGATAGACTAGCTAGAATCAAACTTTCACTGTTCTATCTACTATTGATATCTATTTATTGAATAGTGAAAAAGTCTTTTCTAAAATGACGTCTTGCATATGACTCATAGAAATAGTAGATAGACTAGCTAGAATCAAACTTTCACTGTTCTATCTACTATTGATATCTATTTATTGAATAGTGAAAAAGTCTTTTCTAAAATGACGTCTTGCATATGACTCATAGAAATAGTAGATAGACTAGCTAGAATCAAACTTTCACTGTTCTATCTACTATTGATATCTATTTATTGAATAGTGAAAAAGTCTTTTCTAAAATGACGTCTTGCATATGACTCATAGAAATAGTAGATAGACTAGCTAGAATCAAACTTTCACTGTTCTATCTACTATTGATATCTATTTATTGAATAGTGAAAAAGTCTTTTCTAAAATGACGTCTTGCATATGACTCATAGAAATAGTAGATAGACTAGCTAGAATCAAACTTTCACTGTTCTATCTACTATTGATATCTATTTATTGAATAGTGAAAAAGTCTTTTCTAAAATGACGTCTTGCATATGACTCATAGAAATAGTAGATAGACTAGCTAGAATCAAACTTTCACTGTTCTATCTACTATTGATATCTATTTATTGAATAGTGAAAAAGTCTTTTCTAAAATGAAGTCTTGCATATGACTCATAGAAATAGTAGATAGACTAGCTAGAATCAAACTTTCACTGTTCTATCTACTATTGATATCTATTTATTGAATAGTGAAAAAGTCTTTTCTAAAATGACGTCTTGCATATGACTCATAGAAATAGTAGATAGACTAGCTAGAATCAAACTTTCACTGTTCTATCTACTATTGATATCTATTTATTGAATAGTGAAAAAGTCTTTTCTAAAATGACGTCTTGCATATGACTCATAGAAATAGTAGATAGACTAGCTAGAATCAAACTTTCACTGTTCTATCTACTATTGATATCTATTTATTGAATAGTGAAAAAGTCTTTTCTAAAATGACGTCTTGCATATGACTCATAGAAATAGTAGATAGACTAGCTAGAATCAAACTTTCACTGTTCTATCTACTATTGATATCTATTTATTGAATAGTGAAAAAGTCTTTTCTAAAATGACGTCTTGCATATGACTCATAGAAATAGTAGATAGACTAGCTAGAATCAAACTTTCACTGTTCTATCTACTATTGATATCTATTTATTGAATAGTGAAAAAGTCTTTTCTAAAATGACGTCTTGCATATGACTCATAGAAATAGTAGATAGACTAGCTAGAATCAAACTTTCACTGTTCTATCTACTATTGATATCTATTTATTGAATAGTGAAAAAGTCTTTTCTAAAATGACGTCTTGCATATGACTCATAGAAATAGTAGATAGACTAGCTAGAATCAAACTTTCACTGTTCTATCTACTATTGATATCTATTTATTGAATAGTGAAAAAGTCTTTTCTAAAATGACGTCTTGCATATGACTCATAGAAATAGTAGATAGACTAGCTAGAATCAAACTTTCACTGTTCTATCTACTATTGATATCTATTTATTGAATAGTGAAAAAGTCTTTTCTAAAATGACGTCTTGCATATGACTCATAGAAATAGTAGATAGACTAGCTAGAATCAAACTTTCACTGTTCTATCTACTATTGATATCTATTTATTGAATAGTGAAAAAGTCTTTTCTAAAATGACGTCTTGCATATGACTCATAGAAATAGTAGATAGACTAGCTAGAATCAAACTTTCACTGTTCTATCTACTATTGATATCTATTTATTGAATAGTGAAAAAGTCTTTTCTAAAATGACGTCTTGCATATGACTCATAGAAATAGTAGATAGACTAGCTAGAATCAAACTTTCACTGTTCTATCTACTATTGATATCTATTTATTGAATAGTGAAAAAGTCTTTTCTAAAATGACGTCTTGCATATGACTCATAGAAATAGTAGATAGACTAGCTAGAATCAAACTTTCACTGTTCTATCTACTATTGATATCTATTTATTGAATAGTGAAAAAGTCTTTTCTAAAATGACGTCTTGCATATGACTCATAGAAATAGTAGATAGACTAGCTAGAATCAAACTTTCACTGTTCTATCTACTATTGATATCTATTTATTGAATAGTGAAAAAGTCTTTTCTAAAATGACGTCTTGCATATGACTCATAGAAATAGTAGATAGACTAGCTAGAATCAAACTTTCACTGTTCTATCTACTATTGATATCTATTTATTGAATAGTGAAAAAGTCTTTTCTAAAATGACGTCTTGCATATGACTCATAGAAATAGTAGATAGACTAGCTAGAATCAAACTTTCACTGTTCTATCTACTATTGATATCTATTTATTGAATAGTGAAAAAGTCTTTTCTAAAATGACGTCTTGCATATGACTCATAGAAATAGTAGATAGACTAGCTAGAATCAAACTTTCACTGTTCTATCTACTATTGATATCTATTTATTGAATAGTGAAAAAGTCTTTTCTAAAATGACGTCTTGCATATGACTCATAGAAATAGTAGATAGACTAGCTAGAATCAAACTTTCACTGTTCTATCTACTATTGATATCTATTTATTGAATAGTGAAAAAGTCTTTTCTAAAATGACGTCTTGCATATGACTCATAGAAATAGTAGATAGACTAGCTAGAATCAAACTTTCACTGTTCTATCTACTATTGATATCTATTTATTGAATAGTGAAAAAGTCTTTTCTAAAATGACGTCTTGCATATGACTCATAGAAATAGTAGATAGACTAGCTAGAATCAAACTTTCACTGTTCTATCTACTATTGATATCTATTTATTGAATAGTGAAAAAGTCTTTTCTAAAATGACGTCTTGCATATGACTCATAGAAATAGTAGATAGACTAGCTAGAATCAAACTTTCACTGTTCTATCTACTATTGATATCTATTTATTGAATAGTGAAAAAGTCTTTTCTAAAATGACGTCTTGCATATGACTCATAGAAATAGTAGATAGACTAGCTAGAATCAAACTTTCACTGTTCTATCTACTATTGATATCTATTTATTGAATAGTGAAAAAGTCTTTTCTAAAATGACGTCTTGCATATGACTCATAGAAATAGTAGATAGACTAGCTAGAATCAAACTTTCACTGTTCTATCTACTATTGATATCTATTTATTGAATAGTGAAAAAGTCTTTTCTAAAATGACGTCTTGCATATGACTCATAGAAATAGTAGATAGACTAGCTAGAATCAAACTTTCACTGTTCTATCTACTATTGATATCTATTTATTGAATAGTGAAAAAGTCTTTTCTAAAATGACGTCTTGCATATGACTCATAGAAATAGTAGATAGACTAGCTAGAATCAAACTTTCACTGTTCTATCTACTATTGATATCTATTTATTGAATAGTGAAAAAGTCTTTTCTAAAATGACGTCTTGCATATGACTCATAGAAATAGTAGATAGACTAGCTAGAATCAAACTTTCACTGTTCTATCTACTATTGATATCTATTTATTGAATAGTGAAAAAGTCTTTTCTAAAATGACGTCTTGCATATGACTCATAGAAATAGTAGATAGACTAGCTAGAATCAAACTTTCACTGTTCTATCTACTATTGATATCTATTTATTGAATAGTGAAAAAGTCTTTTCTAAAATGACGTCTTGCATATGACTCATAGAAATAGTAGATAGACTAGCTAGAATCAAACTTTCACTGTTCTATCTACTATTGATATCTATTTATTGAATAGTGAAAAAGTCTTTTCTAAAATGACGTCTTGCATATGACTCATAGAAATAGTAGATAGACTAGCTAGAATCAAACTTTCACTGTTCTATCTACTATTGATATCTATTTATTGAATAGTGAAAAAGTCTTTTCTAAAATGACGTCTTGCATATGACTCATAGAAATAGTAGATAGACTAGCTAGAATCAAACTTTCACTGTTCTATCTACTATTGATATCTATTTATTGAATAGTGAAAAAGTCTTTTCTAAAATGACGTCTTGCATATGACTCTTAGAAATAGTAGATAGACTAGCTAGAATCAAACTTTCACTGTTCTATCTACTATTGATATCTATTTATTGAATAGTGAAAAAGTCTTTTCTAAAATGACGTCTTGCATATGACTCGTAGAAATAGTAGATAGACTAGCTAGAATCAAACTTTCACTGTTCTATCTACTATTGATATCTATTTATTGAATAGTGAAAAAGTCTTTTCTAAAATGACGTCTTGCATATGATG